>NW_017728948.1:48900159-48905590 GCF_001723895.1 Crocodylus porosus
CACTAACTCAGCCCACTCAGCTCAGCCGCAGAGCTCCTGCTCCTGCGGCAGCCAGAAGGGAACTGTGAGTCAGGCTCCGGCCTAAGCTGTTTATAAAGGCCTGGCCCTGCCCCCTTCTGGCCATGTGACCCACCTGGTTGCCCTGGTAACCAGCACCTGAGCTGCCCGGGTGATTGGCAGCTCTGCCAATCACCCTCACAGTCACGGGGCACTTCCATGACTCCGTGACATAAAGCCATGCCAGGCAATGACCTCAGCTAATTCCCTCAGTACTCTAGGGTGGAGATCGTCCCAACCAGCTGATTTGAATACATCCCATCCCTCCAGAGGTTCCCTAACTAGTTCCTCACTAACCCTTGACCTAGGTGTACCTCCCCTGGGGTCTAGGAGGGCCCAGAGAGGGGGTGGCTGTTCTGGCCCCTGCTCAGGAAAATGGAGGCAAAGAAATCGTCAAATAGGTTAGCTTTGTCATCTGGTGTGACAAGAAAATTTCCTAACATGTCCTGCAGGGTACCCACATTACCCGGAACCTTATTTTTCCCCCCTAGGTATTTAAAAAAGGACTTCTTGTCCTTGATCTGGGAAGCTAGCCCCAGTTCCATCTCTGCCTTGGCCTTCCTGACTGCCCCCCTGCATCCCCAAGCAATCGCCATATAATTCTCCCTGGTGATTTTTTTTTTTCTGGCAGATGGGGACCAAGAGGTTAAAAGAAGTGTCACAAGGAACAGTCAGTGGGAGATGGAAGCAGACTGGGATTTTCTGTCTTTCTCTTGCATGAGAAATGTTATTTCTGGTCCACATGTCCTAGAGGGAAAATGTGGCTGGTTGGGCTAGGGGTTGCACGTGTGTTCATCTGGGCTGTGGTGGTCGTGACAATGTCTTTACTCTTCCCTATGAGAGGGGCTTCCCAGCCAGGTTGCCTCTCCCATGGTGCCCCCTTGCATGGTCTTCCTATGATGAAGCCATTGGAGAACTGCCATGGCTGTGGTGCATCAGAGGAGGTGTTGGCTGGCCCAGGTCTATATTCCATCATGATATGCCCCAGCTGAGATGCTCCCAAGCCTACCTTTCTCAGCCCTTCCCCTCTCACCAGAATTGCCCTCATGAGGTTGGTGGAAGGGGGCTTTTGACTACCCCCTCAAGCACCTTGGAGACTGGCGATGGGCACCTGGAAGCAGCCTACCCATTGCATTTCCAGACTCTGAGCATGTTTCATAGTTTCATGAAAGTTGAAAGAGATGAATAAAGAAAAGAGTAATGTCAGGCTTTACTATGCACAATGAAGCCACTGGTATTTATAGAACTGTAACAGGGTGATCTGTCCTCTTAAGGGCAGCCAGCCCTGTTGAGTAGCTGTAACTGTAGGGGAGGTGCTAATAAGAGTGATTCACTAGAAGCTTAAAAAGGGAGGGGAGCAAAAAAGATGACTGTGAGGGTGCAGCTTGGCTGGAAGGAGCCAGCTGTGGAAAAGAACACCTTTCTATGGTGAGGGACCAGTCTGGTGGCCAGAGCCAAAGGACAGTCTCCAAGGGCACTCTTCAAGTGCCCATGATAGGGCATTAAGGTGGAAAGGCTCAACAGGAAACCAACCTACCTTCCAAAGCCAGCAGGTTAAGCAACCTGCTTACAGGGACTCTGAGCAGACCACCTACATGTTTTGTGAAGGGTCTGGAATTTAGTTGTTTTCAAATTAATAAATGTTCATTACACAAGAAACAATTCATGCGTGCACGTGAGTGCACTCTCTCTCTCTCTCTCTCTCTGCCTGTGGACTGTTGGATTCCTGGATATTCTCAATTCTTATCCAATATAATTTTATCAGATGTTTATTTCTCCTTCCCCTTTCTCTGAAGGAAGGATCAAATCTTCACACCAATAGGGCAAGTTTTTTAATTGACAGCATAACTATGACAGGGGAGTTGAACATGTGGCATATACAGCTGTTGGTCATTCACGGTAACACTCCTATTTATTACTTTTGTTCATTCCATGACACTGCATGGTGTGTGGGACTAGAGAATGATGTAATGCTAGGATGTAACATTGGGAAAGTTGGAGATATTTTTTGTTTGCATGCTTCCCACCACGAGCCCTGCTGGGAGTCGGCGGGGGGCTCTGCAGCTGCTGGGTGGTGTCTGGGGGGCTTCAGGGGAACAGGGGCACAGCAGGCTTTTACCCACACATCTCTCACCACTCCGGAGCCTAACTGGGGCTTTTTTGCTGTTGCTGGGCCTTTTAAATTGTGCGCATGTGCAGGGAACCCGCTGTCGGGGAAAGCTGCTCTCAGGCAAGGGGGCGGCCCTGCTTGGGATTTGGGGGGCCCTGCCCTACTGGAGGGGGACTGGTGAGTACCCCCTCCTACCTTTCTCTCTCCCTGGGGGGCTGGGTCAAGTAGGGGCCTGGGCTGGGGCTTTACCTGGGCCAGCTCCACGCAGCTGCCTCCTTCCACTCAGAGAAGGGTTAACCCCTTCCCACCATGAGCCCCGGTTGCCTCTGGCTGTGCTGGGGATCAGCAGGGGGCTCCATGGCAGCTGGGGGTTGTCTGGGGTGTCTGGGGGGCTTCGGGGGAGCGGGGGAGCGGCGGGCTTTCACCTGTGCATCTCTCGCCACTCCAGAGCCTAACTGTTCCTGTTCCTTGTTCCCAAAAGGATCCCTTTTTCCTGCTCCCTCTGACCAACATTACAGTAAAGGAAGGTGGTGACAGAGTCTTTCCAGGCAAATTCCCTAGTGAACTTCCCTTTGCTCAGGACATTACTTAATGCCAGGGATCCTGCATTAAGCAGGGGCTTAAGTATTGTTCTAACTGCTAGGTTTAGTTACTTCCATTGAAACTATATAGGTTTAAAACTGTGAGGCATCTGTGGAGTTTTGGACCCTCTGAAGTTAGGCAGCAGGTGGTGGTTTTCATAGATCTCATAGATGTTAGGGCTGGAAGGGACCTTGAAGATCATCAAGTCCAGCCTCCTGCCCCAGGGGCAGGAAGTCAGCTAGGGTCAAAGGATCCCAGCAAGATAAGTAGCCAAACATTTCTTGAATAAGTCCAGAGTAGATGCCTGCACCACTTCTGGAGGGAGTCTATTCCAGGTCTTGGGGGCTCAGACATTAAAGAAATTTTTCCTTATGTCCAGCCTAAAATGGTCTTGAAAGAGCTTATGACTGTTGGTCCTTGTTGTCCTTTGGGGCACTCTGGTGAACAGACGTTCCTACAGGTCCTGATGCACACCCCTTATGTACTTATTAGCAGCCACTAGGTCCCCCCTGAGCCTGCACTTTTCCAGACTGAAGAGTCCCATGGCTCTCAGCCTCTCTTCATAAGACCTATTCTCTTGCCCTCTGAGCATATGCATGGGTCTCCTCTGGACTCTCTCCACATCCTTCTTGATTTGTAGAGCCCACTACTCCAGCTGCAGCCTCACCAAGACCGAGTACAGCCAGAAGATGATATCCTGAGCTTTACTTGAGAAGCATCTATGAATGCAAGACAGAGTTTTGTTTGCTTTACCAGCTGCAACATTGCACTGGTGGTTAATGTTCATCTTGTGGTCAATCATGACCCCCAAGTCTCTTTCAGCCGTGGTGCTAGCAAGCGTAGCCCTGCTGAGCCTATACACATGCTGTGGGGAGAAGAGGAGGGGGTTCTAAGGTGAAGAACCTTGCATTTTTCAGTATTGAATGTCATAAGGTTTGTATCCACCCACTTACTTAGTTTATCCAAGTCAGCCCGGATCGCTAACCTGTCCTCATGTGTGGACGCTATGCCCATAGTTTAGTGTCATCAGTGAACTTGGCCAGTGTGCTTCTAGCATCAATGTCCACATTGTTGATAAAGGTGTTAAAGAGAACCAGTCCAAGGACAGAGCCTTGGGGGACATCACTGGTCACAGACCACCATCATGATTCATTACCATTGACTACTACTCTCTGGGTCCAACCTTGGAGCCAGTTTCTGAGCCATTGGACTACGGTGTAGTTGAGGCCACAACTGGCCAATTTTTCCATGAGGAGATCATGGGATGCCAGATCAAAGTCCAGATATGTGATGTCAACCTCTTCTCCCTTGTCCAGGTGATATGTCACCTGGTCATAGAAAGAGATGAGATTGGTCAGGCAAGACCTACCCATGGCAAACATGTGTTTGCTGTCCCTCAGGATGTTGCCATCACCCAGCTTATCAATAAGGGTCTCTTTGATAATTTTCTCCAGAATCTTACTGGGAATTGAGTTCAAGTTGATTGGCCTGTAATTCCTAGGATCTACTTTCCGCCCTTTCTTAAAGATGGGTACCACATTGGCTGCCTTCCAGTCTTCAGGTATTTCACCTGTGCACCATGAGTTTTTGAATATTTTTGCCAATGGTTAGGTCATGACACCTGCCAGCTCCTTGGGTACTCTAGGGTGTAATCTGTCAGGACCAGATGACTTGAAGGAGTCCAGCCCCTTAAGGTGTTCCTTTACATGCATGCTGGGTATAAATACACCCTCACCCTGGCAGTTCCGCATCAATCTAGACAGGACAGTCCCTTTGGGCTGATGAAAAAGGACTTTTTATCTGAAAAAGGACTTTTTATTATCCTTGATATGTGAAGCCAGATGGAGTTCAGTTGCAGCCTTGGCTTTCCTGATCTGCTCCCTGCAGGTATGGACCAGTGCTAAGTACTCCTTGGTGGTGATTTCAGCCTTTCATCCTTTATAAGCTTCTCTTTTGAGGTGTAGGAGGTCCTCAAATTCCCTGCTGAGCCAAGGGGTTTGTGGTGCCCTTTTGCTATCCTACCTTCTAGATGGGATGGCCATCCCTTGTGTTGTCAGAATCACTCCCTTGAGGAGCAACCACTCCTCTTAAACACCTCTTCCTGTTGGGTCATGGTCCCTAAGGACCTTGTCGCAGAGCACTCAGGTGCCCTGCAACTGAGAGCAGAAACAGCTCAGGAGAGACCCCTAGTGGCAAGAAGGGGGAGGCCCAGCTGCCAGTTACCAGGGCAGCCAGAGTCACAGGTGCTTGGTTGCTAGGACAACTGCTGGGGAGCCAGCTGACAGGAAGGGACAGGGCCTGGCCCTTCTTAAGCCCAAGTCATGAGGCCAGGAGGGCAGTTCCCCTCCGGTGGCCAAGGGAGGAGGAGCTCGGCCAGTGCAGACAGAGGGGCTACATGAATAGCTCCTGATGGAGTTGGAGTATTTCCTGGTAGGGATTGAATGTTGTTTGGCCGGACGGTTTAGCTTTTTATGTTATAGCCCAGGGGCTTTGCGTTTTTGTGTTCACTGTTTTGACTGGAGGAACAGGTGAGGCTATTAGGGGTTGAAGGAGGCCTCATAGAGGCTCTATGGTAGCATGGGGACCCTGGCACGAGGGAGGGCACATCATTTTGGGGTGCACTGACCCCAGCCCCAGAGAGGGCCACGAGGAGCGAGAAGCCCCAGAGCAAGGGGGCAGTGA
>NW_017728948.1:48906450-48931538 GCF_001723895.1 Crocodylus porosus
GCCAGATCAAAGTCCAGATATGTGATGTCAACCTCTTCTCCCTTGTCCAGGTGATATGTCACCTGGTCATAGAAAGAGATGAGATTGGTCAGGCAAGACCTACCCATGGCAAACATGTGTTTGCTGTCCCTCAGGATGTTGCCATCACCCAGCTTATCAATAAGGGTCTCTTTGATAATTTTCTCCAGAATCTTACTGGGAATTGAGTTCAAGTTGATTGGCCTGTAATTCCTAGGATCTACTTTCCGCCCTTTCTTAAAGATGGGTACCACATTGGCTGCCTTCCAGTCTTCAGGTATTTCACCTGTGCACCATGAGTTTTTGAATATTTTTGCCAATGGTTAGGTCATGACACCTGCCAGCTCCTTGGGTACTCTAGGGTGTAATCTGTCAGGACCAGATGACTTGAAGGAGTCCAGCCCCTTAAGGTGTTCCTTTACATGCATGCTGGGTATAAATACACCCTCACCCTGGCAGTTCCGCATCAATCTAGACAGGACAGTCCCTTTGGGCTGATGAAAAAGGACTTTTTATCTGAAAAAGGACTTTTTATTATCCTTGATATGTGAAGCCAGATGGAGTTCAGTTGCAGCCTTGGCTTTCCTGATCTGCTCCCTGCAGGTATGGACCAGTGCTAAGTACTCCTTGGTGGTGATTTCAGCCTTTCATCCTTTATAAGCTTCTCTTTTGAGGTGTAGGAGGTCCTCAAATTCCCTGCTGAGCCAAGGGGTTTGTGGTGCCCTTTTGCTATCCTACCTTCTAGATGGGATGGCCATCCCTTGTGTTGTCAGAATCACTCCCTTGAGGAGCAACCACTCCTCTTAAACACCTCTTCCTGTTGGGTCATGGTCCCTAAGGACCTTGTCGCAGAGCACTCAGGTGCCCTGCAACTGAGAGCAGAAACAGCTCAGGAGAGACCCCTAGTGGCAAGAAGGGGGAGGCCCAGCTGCCAGTTACCAGGGCAGCCAGAGTCACAGGTGCTTGGTTGCTAGGACAACTGCTGGGGAGCCAGCTGACAGGAAGGGACAGGGCCTGGCCCTTCTTAAGCCCAAGTCATGAGGCCAGGAGGGCAGTTCCCCTCCGGTGGCCAAGGGAGGAGGAGCTCGGCCAGTGCAGACAGAGGGGCTACATGAATAGCTCCTGATGGAGTTGGAGTATTTCCTGGTAGGGATTGAATGTTGTTTGGCCGGACGGTTTAGCTTTTTATGTTATAGCCCAGGGGCTTTGCGTTTTTGTGTTCACTGTTTTGACTGGAGGAACAGGTGAGGCTATTAGGGGTTGAAGGAGGCCTCATAGAGGCTCTATGGTAGCATGGGGACCCTGGCACGAGGGAGGGCACATCATTTTGGGGTGCACTGACCCCAGCCCCAGAGAGGGCCACGAGGAGCGAGAAGCCCCAGAGCAAGGGGGCAGTGAGAAGCCCCAGAGAGAGAGGGCTGCGAGAAGCCCCAGAGTGAGGGGGCAGCGCAAGGCCCCAGAGCAAGAGGGCAACAAGGAGCCCCAGAGAAGTCAAGGAGAGGGCTAAAGCACAGCAGGGCCCAAGTTAAAACCACATCAGTACCATCTGTGAGGCTTGAGCTGCAGTGTAGGAGGGGAAAAGGAGCCGCAGCTAGCGCCCCCTGGCACCGGGGTATATAAAGTGGGCAGCCTCCCGCTAATTACATCAATTACTTAATCAATTAAGATTGAGGCATGGCAGGTGAGGAAGCAGGTGGTTGGCCCACAACAGGAGGGCAGAGTCACCAATAGAAGGGCTCCAGTAGCAATACTCCTGTCACAGGCCTCGACAATGAGCCTCCTGAGCCTGTCAAAGTCAGCTTTTGTAAAGTTGAGGACCTCTGCATTACTGACTGACTTGGTGGCTTTGTGATGGATAGTAAAGGTGATCATCTTATGGTCACTATCACCCAGCTTTCCATCGATTCTTAGGTCGCTGACTAGATCATCCCTTTTGACCAGTACCAGGTCCAGCAACACTTTCCCTGTTGTTGGCCCATAGACTTCTTGAGTCAGGTACAGCTTGTCTCCACACACATGAGGAAGCTTAGTAACTTATTGGATTTGGCCGAGTGCTCTTCCCATGAGATGTCTGGGTAGTTAAAGTCTCCCATGACAACCCTGCACCAAGGGCATGCAGCCTCAGCCAGTTTCCTGGGCCAGTTTTTGCTTCTGATTAGAAGGTCTGTAGTAGACTCCTACCATGGTGTCCCTTGTGCCATGTTCCTCATGTATTTTAACCCAGAGAAACTCCAGTCATCCTCCCTGGGTGCCAATGTCAGCTTGCAGGGATGCGTGGCTTTCCTTGTCATAGACAGCTACAGCCCCACCACTTTTATCTGCACAATCTCTCCTGTACAGGGTATAGCAATCTATAACTGTGGCCCAGTCATAGGTGGAGTTCCACCAGACCTTCATTATCCCAATGAGACCATAATCATCCTTGTTTAGCAGGAGAACCAGTTCCTCCTGTTTATTCCCCAAGTTCTTGGCATTGGTGTACAGGCAATGTCCCATTGGGGGCCTGTTGGGGGCCCTTGCCTTCCCTACAGATCATTTCGGGGCTAGAATAGGGGTGGGTTCCCTGAAGTGCCTTAGCCTCCTGGATTTGCAAAGGTTGCTCAGTGGGCTTGCAGTGGCAATAATCCCACAACTCCTGGTGAGCTTAGTTTAAAGCCCAGTTGAGCAGGTCAGTCAGTCTGGCCGAGAAGAGCCTCCTCCCCAGCTCAGTGAGGTGGAGGCCATCTCTCTCCAGCAGTCCACTGCCTTTCTCACCAAAGAGCAGATTGTGATTATGGAAGCTGAAGCCTTCACAATGACACCACAGTCTTTGGTTGACTACCTCTGTCCTCCTCTCCCTCTTTAGCCCATAGTCTGCAACTGGGAGGATCGAGGAAAACACCACCTTGCCCCTAACCCCTTAAGCCCCACTCCCAAATCCCTGTAGCATCTCATGACCTTACATGGTGATTTTGATTGGTGATTTTAAATTTTGGATTTCAGTGCCTAAATTCTATTCAAGCCTCACGTCACTTCTTTTCTGTATCTGGTTCTGTAATATCTGTCTGTTTTTATACATAGAGACTAATGAAGCTCACTAGTGTTTTTCAAAATCTTTAATGTTTCTAAATGAGTTAGACATCCCATTATCTTTTTTCCTTAATTTTTTTCATTTCCCCCCTTTTTCTTTAGAATTTTTTCTTTAGAATTTTTCTATAGGTTTCTAAAATAATGATGGCATTGAGATCTACCTTCAAGGTCCTTGTGATTTTACTCCTCTAGACTTTCATTAAACTTGTTATGCCTACTTTTAATATTTCTAAAAATTCTTTTGGCCTATATAGTCTCTCTCTAGTGACTGCATTGCTCTGTAACTTTAATAGCATAATTTTAGCAAATCTACATGTGCATGAGCTAAAATATTATATTAGCATATTGAGTTATTGGTAATGTGAACCCTAACCCAATCTCCTGAGTGACTTATAAGAGCTGTTCTTTTGTCTCTGAATGACACCTGCTATTTAATTCCTGTCCTTCATTCAAAACACCTACTGTAACTATTGTGCTCTTTGAAAAGGAGCTGTTAGTTGAAAAGTTAATACATACCTTGTTCATTTGGGTGAGGGATAGGAGAGAAAGAGAGAGATAATCAGTAAGTAATGAGGACAACTCTAGTTACTTAGAACAACATTACATGCAGTTGTCATGGACCAAAGATATTTTTCCCAATGTATTCTGGCAATATAAATACTTACGTATTTGTACTATGCAAATACTTCTAAAGAATTTCTGGTATTGCTTGAGATAGTAGCAGAGAACACAAGGATAGTTAGATGATACTGGCCTGCATGATAAGCATACCTGCCTAACTATTGCTGAGTTTGGATTAAAGCAATAAGGCAGAAAAATGATCTTTGCAGCAGCAGTATGAATATGGCAGTTGTCATGTTGAGGGTTCAGTTCACTGAGTCAAGAGCCACTTTAACAAAGCAGTTTCTTTATTCATGCCAACAGCACCCAGGCAGAAATGAGACTACATTTTCACCTCTCTCAGACTCTGCCCGTGTCTAGCTAAGTAACAGTGAGTGCATCTACGTGTGTATTTAATGACAGTTAATTACCCCACCATAAGATAGTACTGTCCCTAACAATCCTATCTTACAGCAGCGTAAATTACTTTACTGTGGCCTAATAGCATCACACGTGTAGACAGTGATGCTTTATTCTGAAGCTAATTAGTCTACTCTGCAGTTAAGCACATGTGTAGATGTGGCCAGTGATGTCTTAAGGGGCCTGAGTGATAGCCTAACCCTTAAAGGTATACAATTCTCACAGTGGTAACAGCGTAAATTTGCCAAATCCATAAAAGAGACACAAGGTGATGACTGCCACAATAAGATTTGTAGACTGGTGAACATAGGATGGAGTGGATCACATCATATTGCAGAGGAAGTGACAAGAGCCTGGATAATGGATATTTAGTGATAAAGTGAAAGACAACATCTCGGTTGTGGGCCTGAGTGACCTGGAAGGGAGGGGGGTGAGGCATGTAGCTGCATCCTTCCCTTTGATTCCTTCTCCACCCAAACTTTACAATCAACTGCTTGGAGGAGCAGCGGTATTTCTTTTCAGATTAAACTGAGTCCAATGATGATTGACTGAATATCATTTACCTGGTTTCTGTTAATCTCTCTCCATTCTAAAGGACCCCTTTCCTTTTTAATGGTCTTGATGTTCCACTATTCAGTCTATCCTTTCTTCTGTAATTTTGCCATCTGTTAACTATTCCTGATAGTGTCTCTCTCCTATTTCACAGCCCTGCAGGCTGTTTAGCTCTAGCTGAAAAACCTTAACTCAGGTGCACATTAACTCAGGTGTGGAAATGACTGACAGTGGAGTATTGGATGCATTGTCAAGATACTCAGGAAAGCTACATTTTGTTTGCATAAGCAACTATAATGACTACAGGTCTAATGAAACAATTATTTGTTACTATTTTTGCCTAGTTTTTTAAAAAAAACTTAATATATACTCTAGCATATTAGAGCACATTCCAATAAAGTCACATTCCAATTTATTTTTGCTTTGATCTTAAACTGAATAATGTAGTGCTTGGCCCCTGTCAGATCTATACCCCCTCTTTTAAGTGCTGGTTCTGCTCATGGCCCTCTGTAAAGCCCACATAATCTGAAAAGGGAGGAGGAGAATCTTGGAAATGAAGTAAAGAATGACTAGAGAGGCAAGAGAAGAACCAATGGAGATCACAAACACAGATGGAGCACAGTATTTCAAGTTGTATTGAAGGGATCTGACAGGTCAAGGAGAATGAAGATAGAGGTTCTGAGCTGTGCTTCAATTAAGCAGATTACAAGAGGCTGTTAGATGAAACTGGAAGAGTGGAATTCCATTGGGTACCTAAAACATTATATTCCTTTAGTCAGACACATGTCTTACAGTTGTCTTCAAGCAGGTGCCAGTTAAAATTATGTCTGTTTTAAATGTGTCATTCCTTAATACTCCACTCAGACATAAACTTGTGGGCATTTGAAACCATGGGAAGTTCAAACCAAAATCTTATTATTACATACTATAGCTGAGGATGTTGCGCCCAGACAATGAGAGACTAGATGGGCAAATTCTATGTTTAATTTTTCAGCAAAAAGTCACGCTAAGGTATTACGACATTACACTCTGTAAAAGATACAGGCTGGACAGTGCAAGTAGATGTGGCTCAACAGCAGCCACATATAGCCAATTCAAGTAATTGGGAAGCATGAATCATCCATGAACTCATACATTTTTTTCTTAAAGTATAAGACTTTAACTAATTCTTCTTAACTAATGCAATGGAAGATTTTAGAAGAATCCTCCTTCCATCAAAATCATAAAAACGGAAGGATGGTTACAATCTTCTCAATCAATTAGCAACCCAGACTCGAAGCTTAAGGTATAATAGTGTCGCCGCCGGGACTCAACTAGGTGCTCTTGTCCCGCTCTCGCTCAGGTGATTGATGTTGCGCACCTCTTGGGCTTGCACCTCTGCCTGAGCTGGTGACTTCCACCCGAATCCTTGACCCCGTGCTCACCTGCCACGACTTGATGACCTCAGTGTCTGGGGCCATTCATCGGGCGTGCTTGTTGGCCCCAAGGTTCCTCCCAGCGGTTACTCTCGGGGCTCTGCCACCCCTACACCCCGGCCTCATGCCTCCTGTGTAGCGGCAACAAGCTGGTCAGTGTCTTGCTCCTGGGACCCTTGACCAGGTCCAGCTTGGGCCCCTCTCAATATTATCTGGCCTCCAGTGTGGGTCTGCTACCCTCCTATACCCCTCGGGGCCTGGGGTAGAACCAAATCAACAAGAAAGGAAAAGGAAGCCCCAAACACAAAACCGGGCATACTGCCCCTTTAGCTCCCTCCCCGCACTTCACTGGGACACTGGCTGCCTCATCCCCTTAGGCACCCCGTTCCCTGTCTACTCTAAGGCACCTCCCGGTCCAGCGGTGATGTTCCCTTCAGCGGCAACTCTCCCTGGACTCCTCGCCATCCCTCTCTCTCGGGTCGGATCTCTCCCGGAGTGCCTTCTGCCATCCTTTCACGGTGATCCAAGCGTCCTCCTGCCACCTTGTCCACAGCGTCACCGAGATGCTCCTTTTTTTCCTCCTTGCTTCTGTCCTGGCCGTTTCTACTCTTCGGGTCCTGTGCCCCCACTTGTCTTTGCTGCAGGGACCTCGGCAGCAGCATTCTCCCTCCTCCTGCCGGCTCTGCAGTGTGCGCCGCCATTTTTATCTGAGCCACCGGCCAGCTGAAGCTGTATAAACAGGCGCCTGACGAGCCACACAGGTTTTGTGTTCCGCCCTCCACGTGCTGTTTCCTGAGCTGCCAGTGAATATTCTTGCATCCCGGGACAAATAGTTAATAAAATATATATATTTTTGGAGGAGGGATTTGCCTCTCTGCAATACAATCAAAATGTAGCTTTGATATCTCTCAGTGATACTGACACAGTTGAAGGAGATTGTGGGCTCTCTGGTAGACTGGGCTAAAGCAGGTCAAAAGCAGCGTCCTAGAATGTATATGGAAGATCGCTGGTGCCATGCATAGCTGATCAGAAAAATGTTGTTGAAACAGTTTTCCACTGGAAAATGCTATTTTGATTAGACAATTTTTTCATGCCACCATGTATATTTTGCTAAATTAAACATTGTTTAAAGAAAGAACCTGGAGAAAATGTGGACTAGAAAGTTTCAGTTTTCCATTTCAAATGATGTTATGGATAAAAGATCAAAACCAAATGTCAAGTTCATAATAAATTGCTTTGATTATACAAAAATTATTTGTTTTCAGTTCTTAAGAGAGAAAAAAATAAAAGCTTGTTTCCTTGTCCCAATTCAGGAGTTTTAAAAAAAATCTTAATACTTTTCTAGAGACAGAAAATCTTTTTTCAACCAGCTGTAATCATTGGCTCTGTGTAAGGTGACCTATCAGCAAATGAACAGCTTCCTTCTCACCTATTTTAACTTCTGATTTGAATTTATAATCTCATGTACAATTAAGGACATGAGATCTGGATCCTTTCTTTATTCTTGCACTGATTTCCAGTGTGACTTTGGGCACATTCTTTTTGCCTGAATTGTCATATGTAACGCTGGAATTATAGAAAGCCTGTACTTCACAGAGTTAGTGCAAGGATAAATTAAAGTTTATGAGTCACTTAGATGCTATAGTTATAAGCACTAAGGAAAAGTCTATAAACAAATTGTGCAGGATCAGTTCCCTCTCTCAGCTGAAGATTTTATGCAGAAATTATTGCATAGACATGGTACCTGCAAATTGGGCAATGTATTCTTAATGTTTGAATGTTTTTTGGGCTGCAGTACAGATTTATAATGGAAGCTAAGATTAATGAAAGGGAGAGTTTAAAGATTATCTTCTTTTTTCCCCTGTGACCTAGTATCTTTCCCAAGTTAGCCCATGGAGCAAATCCACTGCACCTTAAAGTCCTTTTTCTGAATTGGTTTTAGAGTTTCATTTTTCATTTTATTCTTTACTTTCATTCCTTTTAGGTTTTTTTCTTTATGAAGGATTATAATACTTTAGAAAATCCTTGGTGGACTGATTTTCACCTACACAGTCCTTGCTCTTGTTCTGTATGAAAGTGATAAGCTCTTAGGAGAAGATAATCTGCAGTAGTGCTATACAATTCAGCTAACCTACTGAGACATTTTATTTTCATGGAAATCTATTGAGCACGTATCCTTGTGTGATGAATCCCATAAAATGTGTTAAAATAAAACAGTGTGTTAATACCTAACACACTTAAAATAATGGATGTCTCACAGGGGAGAAAATAACACTTTTCTGAGGATTAACATTTAAGCTTCTATGCCAGTTGTAGTAGAAACCTATTTTGTATTGATTTTAGGTATTGCAAACTGATAAATGTATACACATTCATATAAATAAAATGTTGGCAAAACTTCTAGCATAATCACAACATTTATAACAATATATTGTAAGAAAGAAGTATATTAAATACATTGTCCAGGACAGGACCATGAAAGTAATATTTTGAATTTCACTTAATACCCTGAATGTTTTATATCAACTTTTACATGGTTTCAGAACACCAGGGTGGACTAAACAGGACTAAATCAGTTTTTCCAAATTGTTGCCATTAGAAATCCTAAAGGCTTTATAGGGTACTTACTTCATAGCCTGCTGGTAAAAAAGTATCATTCATCACAATATGGTTCCTACAGCTATGTCTAGTCCAATTATAAAAATCCTTTTTTATGGCCATCTGAGATTGGTACCTTGTTAAGATGGGGCTTTATGACTCAACAAGCAAAGCCACTGGAATTCTCATCCTAGTAGATATTCTAGTCTATGCCACACAGCGCGCATCTACATGAGAGGCTTGCTGCACAGAAGGTTGGAGGTCAAACAAAAGTAGTTTCCTGATTCTGGGTTTGGGGATTGTCCATTCAGCTAACAACCCCACTCTGCAGAAAATATTCTTGCCAGGGAAACAGAGGAAGGTCTTGTCATTCTTAATTTCAGATCCATGATTATGGCTGTATGTGTATCAGCTAATCTTTACCAGAAGCTGGTAACTCTCAGACTTTACTGCTTCAGATTGCATAAGATGGTGCAAGAAGCAAACTGGATTCAAATCTTGACTACTTGAGTAGTCCAGGTAACTTCTGTGGAACAGTTCATGTGATTATGATAAATGCCTTGCAGAGTTAGAACCATAGAGTATAAATGATTTATTTAAGTCTTGAACCTATTAAGCAGAAAATACTTTCAATTCTCAGAACTTTGCAGAACTGTACCTTGTAAGCTTTTTAGGGTCAAACTCCTTCTTTTTGTATACTGATGACAGAGCACTAAATAAATATTTAAAGCAATTTTTCTTTTACGATGTAAAATATGCCCCTGAAGTCATGTCATTTATGCTAATATGGATCACAACCAGTGGATCTTTGCCCTCCATCTTCAAGTTCTTATCCAAATCTGAGATGACTCATCCTGATAATGCTCCAAAAAGATAGCCCACTTTTCTGTCAGCTGCAAAATATTGTGTGCATTTTTCTCACTGGTGATTCCCCAAATCATGCCTGCTCATAGGCATGATTACTGCCCTTTGTGGATTGGGCTGGACACTGAACTTCAAGTATGTCCTGTTCAGATCCCCCACCCCTTTTTTTTTCATTTGCATCTGAAGAGCTGTAGAGCTGCTATCCAGAATATCTGGAATTGATTCAATACCTCTATGGGACTAAAATGTCTCCTGGTTCTCTTTTTCCTGTTTGTTGTTTATTTCTTGTTTCTAGCTGTTTAGAAGCCATTCTAGCATCCTGTTTCTGCAAATCTGCCTTTTTAGGTCCTGCTCTCTTCTGTTTTCTTTTTGCAGTTTTTTTTTCTTCTTGGATCTGTGATTCCCTGCTCATCCTGCCACTCCCAAATCCAGCTGTTTAAGGACTCCTTTTCTCTGATGCTAGCCAGCTGTCCTTCACTGTAAAAACTTTTTTCTTCTAGCAAGGCTATCAACTTCCAGTTCAAGTGGAAGAATTTCTGTCTTCAGACAAGAAACAAAAGTGACAAAGTCATTAGATGTGTCATTACTGACCATTATCATCAGGGATGCACGGATGACCTAGAAAGAAAATGCTGAAATTTCTTTGTTTGCCAGTTTGTGAGCTTTGTTTGCATCTGTCAGGTAGAAGTAAACATCACCCCTTTGAAAAAATCTAACATTAACACTTAACATGTCAAAACATCAGCTTGACCAAGAAATCTGGGTACCCGAAACATATGGACAAGTGTGATAACAACATATATATGCTCTTGGCTACTCATTTCTACTGCAGTATAATAGTTACTATTCACATAGTGCATAGTGTTTGAGGGCCCAATTACACCATGCAAACAGATAATAAAAAGACCATTTCTTTGCTCTGCAATAGTTATTCAGAGCTCAAGAACCTCATACATTTACATCAAACTCCTTAAGCAAAGATGGACTTCTGCAGGACCCATTTCCGAGACTTCCAATGTATGAGAAGTTTAAACCTTTTAAAGATTTCCAGTCCCCTCAGTGTCTGTGTTAAAGAATTTATAATTTTGGGTTCATAAAAAGGTACACTAAGAGAATAGGACAGACAACTAAGAACCAGGGGAGGTGACAATAAACTGAGCTTGTTTTGTACAAGCAGCAGTAATGGTTATTTGCCATGGATAATAGTAGTTAATAGAGAAGTTACCCTGCTACATGTCATTAGACAGAGGAATGAAAGCAGCAATTTTAGTCTGATGAATTAATAATTATGGCTTCCACTTAACAGGTTTTAATCCATCTTTGGAACATTCTGATTCCTCAGAAATTGGATAGCTATTAAAAAACATGATCCCAGGAATTCTTACTTAAAGAATAATTTGAATTTTGCTTCATTTTCTCCTCATTCTCATCCCTGTTTCTTTATATGATACTAAATATATATAAAAAACAGATGTATCAGAAATATATGCTCTCATCACTTGGCACTCATCACATGTACCAGTGCCCTGTGTATGCAGCAAACTTTTCAATGTTGTGTGGCTTGACATAGTATGCCCATCTAAAAAAAAAAATGTGTTCATTAGCTATAATAGTCCTTGACTAAAATAACTGTAATCCATTTGAAACATTTTGCTGTTTAGTTTTATGATAGGATATTTTGGCCATATTTGAATAAAGCAGTAAATTTAAGTTCTCTTTAGTCTCTATAGACCAAGCATCCAGATAAATATATCTTATAAGTAAATTATAATTAAATAGAAGCCATATGAAGTGTGATGGATATTCTATTACATGTTCTATTTAAAAACCTATTTTACATAATCAAATTAAATGGCCACATGATGGCAGCAGAATATAAGAATAAAAATGGGAGAGGCTGTATTTTTATGATTCTGAATATGAGAACTGTTTGAATATTATGGAACTATATTTATTTCATTTTAAATAAATTATGTTATGGTTTTCTGCTCAGTTCCTTATCTGTTGACTTTAGAAAATATATTGGTAAAGTGGACAAAAATTATTATTTCATATGGAAAAAGATAAGCAACCTTCTTTTTCTAATATGCACAGTTTTGGCCTTTCATTTTCACTGTAAGTGCTTTAAGGGGGTTTTAAGTCTTTTCTTTACTATTTGTACTACTGTTTAATGACACAAATCAAGGAGACCATGAGCGATCTTCTGACTTGATTGGTCTCGTGATGTTGACTCACGCTCCTTGCTGCTAGATGTTTTTGCAACTTTACAACTCTCGACCCCTCCTCATTTACCCCTCCCCCACAAAAAGACAATATGCTCAGTACATTAGATCAGAGTGCTCAAAGATATCACTTGTGAGCTGAAATCATTTTCACCCAGCCTATTGGACTCCTGGAGGGGCTGGGAATTTGCAGGGATCAGACAAGTAGTGAATGGGTCCACCACCAAATTCCTTGGTGTGGAGCCCTGTTGGGTATGGGTGTTGGTGGCGAGCAGGTGAGAGGCAACTGTATTGGCCCCCACATCACTGTTCTTTACCATACTGCTAACATAGCTCCCCATGGTCTAGATCTAGCTTGAGGGAGTGGATGAGTGTGACAAGCCTGCATCCGATAGTTAAAATTTTTCCATGTAAGCAGTTACTATAGCTGCCTAGATATTTCACATAATTGTGAATGGGGTGAGAGGCTGCTCACAAGCCTGATACATTAAAATGTTGTCCATAGAGGAGAAAAAGTTTAAGAATTCCTTCTATACAGAGAAAATTAACATTTCTCAAATTTCTGATACCTAAGATTTTCTTGAAAATAAATTACTTTTCTATGCCTGCTGTATGAATGAGTATCTTCAATAAAGTGCTTAGGTGTGATGAGTAACCCAAATCCATTAATAAACTATGCAACAATATTAATTAAACAACAAATGAAATATCTTGGCCGAAATTGGGATACTTCATTTATTCCATTTTCACAGTCCGTATTTAATGGCTGCTTTGTAAGTGGCAGGAATGTAAATAGGATTTTAGTGCTGAAATATATACCTATCCTGCTGTGATAAGTGAAGTAACAAAGTTATATCGTTTTTATATTAAGCGTGTTGAGAATGACTGGAAGGGAGCTCTAATAACTATGGACTTTATAAATCTTACATTAATTCATATCACATTTTATTAATAGCCATAATATGTTTCTTGAGGTGCATATGTACTTTTTCTATTTTTCTTTCTTTTTCTGATTCAGTCAAGAATTAAAAGTTGGAAAGATTACTTCTGGGTATTGCTAAGATTAGGGGTTTTCCTTACAATTAAGATAAGAGCTTTCTTAAACAATAAAAAATAAAGCAGAGATAGACACACAGTTTATGGAATTTGTGTCTGAATGAATAATTGAATGACTATTTTTTTCAGTTTAGTCCATCTAAAACACTGGGAAAAAATGAGTTCTTGAAGTGCTTTTTTTTTATCCTTCTGCGAAGTTGTCTCCTAGTTGAAGCTGTTAAATTTGTATGGAACATGCAAATATTGATTGGCACAGACACTGGAATCCAGCTGTCCCATTTCCTTTGTGAATTGGCCTTAGCACTGGCCAATAGAATCATTCTTTCTCTCTTCTGCTCTATTTCATATGAAACATTTATTTAGGAGATCATCAACAGAAGAGACTGAGATTCAACTACCCTACAATACTGTATAATATGGCAATTGGCAACTCTTTGGGGAAATGTGATGTGGTTCCCTTAGGGAAAAGGGAGAATTAAACCTAGGATTCCTGCTTTCTCAGTGAGTGCCTTAACCAGTGGGCTACTGGGTAAAGAGGAAACCACCTTTCTTTTTGACCAGTCTTGTAAGCCCTACTCTTTATTTTAATTATAAAATAAATACAATTTATTTTACAATTCTAGTACCAGGTCCAGAATTCAGGAGTTCCCCTTCCAAGGGACTGCCATAAATGCTAGGCTAGAGAGTCATATTATTCTTGATTGTTCTCCTTCCGTCCCCATAAATCTAGTGGTACTCTTAGCTGGCATCTGGACCAAGAAGAGCAGATGAAGCACCTACTCAAACTAATCCATATTTTCCTAGGATGGCACCTTAAGAAGTAAGAGATAAGGGTTTCAACCCCCTCTGCATGACAGTTCTCAAACCCAGGTTACTGGACAAAAGATTGTCACCACTTCCATTGTTCAAGGGTGAATAGGATTTATACTGTATTTTATACTGTGCTTTGGATTGTTAGGTGAATAAAAGACTGGCTGGACCATCAGGCACAGTGGGTAGTAGTCAATGGCTCGATGTCTAGTTGGCAGCCGGTATGAAGTGGAGTGCCCTGGGGTTGGTCCTGGGGCTGGTTTTGATCAATATCTGCATCAATAACCTGGAATATGGAATAGAGTGCACCTTCAGCAAGTTTGCAGATGACATTAAGCTGCAGGGAGTAGTAGATACACTGGAGGATAGGGTTAGGATTCAGAGTGACCTTGACAAATTGGAAGATTGTGCCAAAAGGAATCTCATGAGGTTCAATAAGGACATGTGCAAAGTTCTGCACTTAGAACGGAACAATCCCATGCACTGGTACAGGCTGGGGGCTGACTGGCCGGGTAGCAGCTCTGCAGAAAAAGACCTGAGGGTCACAGTGGACAATAAGCTGAATATGAGCCAACATTGTTCCCTTGTTGTCAAGAAAGCTGATGGCTTACTGGGCTGTCTTGGGAGGAGTGTTGCCAGCAGATCAAGGGAAGTGATTATTTCCCTCTATTCAGCACTGGTGAGGCCACATCTGGAGTACTGTGCCCAATTTTAGGATCCCCTGTACAGGAAGGATATGGACAAATGGGAGAGAGTCCAGCAGAGGGCAGTGAAAATGGTGAGGGGCGCATGACTTTTGGGAGAGGCTGAGGGAACTGGGCTTATTAGTTTAGAGAAGAGAAGACTGAGAGAGCATTTCATAGCAGTCTTTAACTACCTGAAGGGTGTTTTCAAAGAGGATGAAACTACACTGTTCTCAATGGTGGCAGATGACACAACATGGAGTGATGGCCTCAAGTTGCAGCAAGTTTAGGTTAGATATTAGGAAGAACTTTCTTACTAGGAGGGTAGTAAGCACTGAAACAGGTTACCCAGAGAGAGTACGGAATCTCCATCCTTGGGGTTTTTTTGAGACCTTGGTAAACAAAGCCTTGGCTGGGATGATCTAGCTGGAGATGGTCCTGCTTTGAGCAGGCAGCTGCACTAGATGATCTCCTGAGGTCCCTTCAAGCCTAATTTTCTATGATTCTATGATTATACTGAACTCAGTGCTAATGTCAGGTATATGCCACAGAACCTATGTCTCTGATTTCCTGCAAAAGTGCACTTAGCACTAGGCTATTGGGTAAAAGATGGGTACCATCACCATTAGTATTACCATTTCTACCATATCTATTATATTTTGTTTTGAACTGTACACATGTTTTTAGCACTGAACAGTCACTAAGTATGCTCCATCCCCACCTAAAGAACTCAGGACTTTGGCTTTTAGAATCACAGAACAATAGAAATTAGGGTTGGAGGGGACCTCAAGAGGTCATCTAGTTCAACCCTCTGCTGAAAGAAGGACCATTTCCAGCTATATCATCCCAGCCAGTGCTCTGTATACCCTGGTCTTAGAAACCTCCAAGGATGGAGATTCCACAACTTCTCTGGGTAATCTGTTCCAGTGTTTTAGTACCCTCCTAGTGGAAAGCTTTTCCTAATATCTAATCTAGACTTCCCTTGCAACTTGAGACCATTGCTCCTTGTTGTCTTATCCGCCATCACTGAACACATCTAGCTCCATCCTGTTCATAACCACCCTTCAGGTAGCTGAAAGCTGCTATGAAATCCCCCCATAGTCTTCTTTTCTCCAGACAAATAAGCCTAGTTTTATCAACCTCTCCTCCTATGTCATGGTCCCCTTCCGTTTAGCCATTTTTGTTGCCCTCTGCTGGACTCTCTCCAACTTGTCCATGTACTTTCTGTAGTGCTGAGTGGGGGAGGGCAAGACTGGACACAGTACTTCAGGTATACCCTCACCAGTGCCAAATGGAAAGAAATCATTACTTCCCTTGATCTGCTGGTAATGCTTATACGAATTCAGCCCAGTATGCTGTACTCATCTGGCATTGTGTAGATGTTCCCTGACCACCTTGGAGCATGCATCCAGGGTCTGGCATGGAGGCTGTTCCTGCAGTGGCAATGATGGGTCACATTCTCCCTGATGGATGCCCCAGCACTTGCCTGCCATGGTTCTTGGATCTTGGATCTTCCGTGCAGTAGTTGGGCTCCCTCTTGTAGCAGACCATGGGTCAGGTGTTACTCCCAGTGGGTGTTCTTGGGGCTCCATCTCCTCTACACCCCAGCCATGTGCCAGCTTTTTGGAACAGCCAATTGATGGTTAGTATGATTGCCCTCCAGTGTTGCCTCCCATACCCACCTTGTCTGCTCCCGTCCTGGTTCTCTTACTTTGCTCAGCTGTCTTCAGGATGGTGAGCCATCTTTGGTGGTGTTCTGGGTCCCCCTCTCTGTAAGGTTCCCGAAGCAGTCCTGGCTCACTATGCCCTTTGGGTGCTGCTTACAGCCCTTTTTACCTGCCCTAAGGCTTAGAGAAAATGGAGAAAAGAAATAATTAACCAAACTCTGGGGAGAGGGTTAAGCCCGTCCCCACTCATGCATCTGGTGTTTGCTGACTCTGTTGTCCCTCAACACCTTCTTTCCCAGTCTGGCTCCCTCACCGTCTGGGGCTGTGTTTCCTTTAACTAACTGTCAGACCCTTCTGAATGGTCCCTCCTCAGCCTCTCTTCCTTCTGGCCATGTGACCCTTGCCTGTCTCAGGGGATGGCTCTGCAGCCTGTTCCCTGCCACATCACCACAGCTGTTTCCCCACTGCTGGCTTTTGTCTCTGCCAGGTGGTGTTCTTTGATGCCAACAGCTTCCCATGCTGGTCCCAGCCTCAGATAAAAGCAGGTAATGAACTTCACAGGCATTCTGCCCCTCTGCAGCTCGTCCAACCCAGCTGTTCCTGAAAAAGGTAAGCTTACTCCGTCTTCAAGGCTTTTCTTTTTGTTGTAATGGCTGGTTGTTTCCACTTCAACCCCCACCTTGGGAGGGGTCTCCCACCCCTTTTCCTTCATCCCCCTGGGACACAACCCCCCCTTCAAGATGTCTTGGGGTACCTCTGTTTTCTGTCCTGTTCTCCTACCTTGTGCTATTTGCTTGGTTTATTGCATTCACTGATCTGTTTCTGTTGCTTGGTTTATTGCATTCACTGGTCTGGCTTCATTCTCGCATCTAAATAAGAAATCTGCCATGGTGTTAGTTCTTCCCAGATGGTGTATTATCTGGAATTTTAAGGGTTGCAGCTAGACACTCCTGCTTGATTGTAGCATACCAGGTTTCTGCTGGAAGTAGCTTTTGACTTGCATATGCCATGGGTCTTTCTATGCCATCATCCTTTTGGGTTAGGACTGCTCCTATTGCTGTTTTGGATGGGTCTGCCTGCAAAACAAAAGATTTATGAAAATTGGGTGCATGTATTATGACCTCCTCACACAGTGCCTTCTTTAGTAGTTCAAAATTGCATTTCATCTCTGTGGTCCACTCTATGGACCCAGTTCTCTGGCCCTTCAAGGCTTCTGTAAGCGGTGCTGCCAGTTTTGAGAAGTGGGACATGAACAGGCAATAATAATTAGTTAGCCCCAGGAAGGGCCTGAGCTCTTTGCTATTCTGGGGCTTCGTGAAGTTTCAGATGCCCTTATCAGCCAATGTCCTGATGGTTCCCCACCCCCCTAGGAAACCCAGATATTTGGTCTCTCTTCTGGCTAGTGTGCATTTCCATGGGTTCGCTGTCATTCCATCCTTCCTTAGTTCCAATATCATTGGTATAAGCTGAGGAGGAGCTGGTGTGCAGGGCCAGGATTCAGTTCATCAAATGCTGAAAAGTTGCAGCAGCTCCATGGAGTCCGAACGGCATCCAAATAAATTCATAGAGGCCCCATGGGGTCCTGAAGGTTTTCTTCTCACAGTCTGTCCTTGCCACGGGTATTTGCTAGTATCCTTTGGCTAGATCTAGTGTTGTGATGTAGTGAGCATTTCCTATGCGTTCTATTAGCTCAGTCACATGGGGCATCAGGAAAGTGTCAAAGAGTGCCATCTCCTTCAGGTGCTGATAGTCTATGTACAGTTGAAGGGTTCCTTCCAGTTTTGGGACTGGGACTAGTGGGTTCTGCCAGGGGCTTCTGCATGGCCGTTTTACCATCACCCCCTGTTTTACCATCTTCCTGACCTCCTGGATCTTGCCAAGGAGATGGTCAGGCACTAGATGCCACCTTCCTTGTACTACTCTTCCTAGTGGGGTGATTATTGTGTAGTGGGCACCTCGGATCCATCCTGGCTTCTCATGGAAGATATCCTTGAAGTCCTGCATCACCACCCTCATTTTGTCCCTCTGGTATGCTGACAATTCTTTACCTATCTGGACTTGATCTTCTGCCCAGGTCTTGGGTTCCCTACTTGTCACACTCTGTGACCCGAGATCTTCCATCTTGCTCTCTGTGAACATGGTCCACCTCTCAGGATAGTGCCATTCTTGTAGAAGATTTATGTGACAGATATGTTTTTCTTGCTGGTGCCCTAGCCTGTGGACCTCATAATCTACAGGGCCGACTTTGCAGATTATTTCAAAACGGTCCTGCCACTATGTTAATAGTTTACTTGTAGATGTTGGTAGTAAGAGTAGTACCCTCTGGCCTGGCCTGAATTCTCTTTCTCTAGTGCATGTATGGCATCTTTCTGGTGCCATTGCACCTCCTGAAGGTAATCTTAAGGTAAGCTGTGGGATGCTTGTATCCATCATTGGAATTCTTGCTGGTAGGCGACCGGGGATTTTGTGTTGCCCTGTCTTGTTTGCATTCTTCCCTTAATGCCTATAGCAAACCCTGAGGGTGATGACCCAACACAAGTTTGAATGGTGAGTGCTTTGATGAGTCTTGTGGGGTATCTCTAATTGTAAATAACACCAAGGGGAGGAATAAGTCCCATTTCCAAGGGTTGCGGTGTATACACCAGCACAGTATCCTCTTTATGGTTCCATTGAGGCGTTTCACAAGACCATTAGTCCGGGGATGGTAAACAGAGGTCTTCAAATGTTTTATCCACAGGCTATGGCACACAACCCATAGTATCCTGGACATAAAATTCTGTCCCAGGTTGGTTAGGATCTCTTTGGTTATTCCCACTCTTACAGTCCATTTTATAAGCTCTTTGGCAATCTGTGGGACTGTCACCTCCCAGAGGGGAATTGTCTCTGGATACCGGGTGGCACAATCGATGAACACCAGTATTTACTGGTGGTCTGTGCTACTTCTGGGGAGGGGCCCCACCATATCCACCACAATTCTTGATAAGGGTGTGTCAATAATGGGTAGAGGTTGGAGGGGGGCCCATGCTGGGCAATCCTCCCTCATTTTCTGACATTCTGGGCAGGCTGCACATCTACAGGAGATCTCCTCCACCAGCTCTGGCCAGAAGAACCACCAAGTCACCCTGGCTATGGTTTTGTCCCAGCCTAGATGCCCTCCCATAGAATTCACATGGGCTAATTGCCATACTAGCTGCCAGAACTGGGTGGGCACCACTAACTGCATCTCTTTCTATCCTGCCTGCCGCCCCCTCCTAGACCTGATATAATAACTGGTTCTTTACACCATATCATGAGGGTCTGACCAACATTCCCATCTGGTCTTTCTCTGTTCGAGTTGCTTGAGCTCTGGTTGCTTGGAGTTCTTCTACTGGGCTTCTTGAAATTGTGGGCTGCTTATCATGTCATGCAGATCTATTCCATCCATCTTGTCCATTGACCCCTTGCTCTCTTTGAGTTCCCCAAGCCATCCGTTGCAGTCCCTGAGGTGGAGTTGTCTGATCTTGGTGTCATGGAATTACTCCAGCACATCATAAATCAGAGTCCAGTCCTAGCCAAGCAGCATATCACAGGCCAGCCGAGACACTACCCTCACCAGTACATCTCCTTGGTGCTCCATCACCCAGAGTCGGATCCACTGGCGCTTGACTCATTTTGCCTCTCCATGGAGGCAGGCCATCCTTACCAGGGAACTTTACTGTGCATCTGTGGAGGCATGAGGTCTGCCCTCACCAAGAATTGAACACACCCTGAGTCTATCATAGCTTGGATGGGGCGGTTTCCCACCCATGCTTTCATGATGACTGGGCAACTCCAGGTAGCATTGTCTCCCCCCACCCCCCAGACATGTAACTGAAATTTTCCATGGCACCTGGCTCTTTTTGTCTCTCCACCTGCCCTCTTGGGTGGGTGTTGGGCCTTCATCACTCCATTCTACCAGCACAGCCTGGTCATAGACAAATGGGGTCACCCATTTGTTCATGAGATCATGAAGGAGTTGCAACAGGATCCAAGGCAACCTCTCATCTTGGCCCTTTTTGCCTGGAACTGCTTCCGCTAATACTCCGGGTTAATTTCAAGCCCATATAAGATGGCAGTCTTGACTCGCTCATAATCTCAGGCCTTGTCTCAGGGTAGGACTTGGTACGCTACCCATGCCTTGCC
The DNA here is from genome assembly GCF_001723895.1 of Crocodylus porosus. Lineage (NCBI taxonomy): Eukaryota > Metazoa > Chordata > Crocodylia > Crocodylidae > Crocodylus > Crocodylus porosus. The sequence continues at coordinate 48,926,586 of NW_017728948.1, forward strand.
CACGACATGCCCAGTTGGTTGGCTTGGTACCCCTTGTCCAACCTGGTCATAATAGCATGCCGTTCAAAGGCTTCAATATATGTCTCCAGGTCATCCTCCCAGGTCATCATAGGCATCTTAAAGGTGGCTAAGCTGTGTCATAACCAGTCTTGTTGCCGCTTCATCATCTGCTGTTGTATATTGATGATTTGTGTGATGGCCTGCAGGTTCTCTCTTAAAACATTGGGAGGGGCCATCATGGCTGGTTGCACTGTGATACTCATTTTCTGCTGGATCCCTTTGGGGATTCCTGGCCAATGCACTAGTTTGTACCCATCTGGCCTCATGTAGACATTTCCTGGCTGCCTTGGAGCGTGCACCTGGGGTCTGCTGCAAAGACTGCTCCTGGAGCTGCGATGTTGGGTCGCATTCTCCCCAAGGGATGCCACAACTTGGATCTTCTGTTCAGTAGTGGGGCTCCCTCTTGTAGCAGTCCACAGGTCGGGCATTACTCCCAGCAAGTGTTCTTGGGGCTCCACCTCCCCTACACCCCAGCCATGCACCAGCCTCTTGGAACAACCAATCAGTGGTTAGTCTAATTGTCCTCCTGTACAGTGTTGCCTTCTGTACCTGCCTCATCTGCTCTGGTCCCAGTTCTCTTACTTCTCTCGTGTGTCTTAGGATGGTAAGCCATCCATGGTGTGCTGGGTCCCCCTCTCTGTGCCGAGGTCCCTGAAGTAGTCCCAGATTGCTACATCCTTTGGGTGCTGCTTACAGCCCTTTTTACCTGCCCTAAGGCTTAGAGAAAATGGGGAAAAGAAATAATTAACTGAATTCTGGGGAGGAGCCTAAGCCCATCCCCACTTATGCGTCTGGTGTTTGCAGACTCTGTCGTCCCTCGATGCCTTCCTCCCCGGTCTGGCTCCTTTGCCATCCAGGACTGTGTCTTATTTAACTAACTGTCAGACCCTTCTGAATGGTACCTCCTTAGCCTCTCTTCCTTCTGACCATGTGACCCTTGCCCAGCTTGGGAGTGGCTTCAGAGTCTGTTCCCTGCTGCAACTCCACAACTGTTATATCTCTGTCGGTGGTGTTCTTTGATGACATCTTCCCATGCTGGTCCCAGCTGCAGATAAAAGTGGCTGATGAACTGTGCAGCTCTTCTGTTCCTCTGTGGCTCGTCAAGCCCTGCTGTTCCTGAAAAAATAAGTTTGCCCTGTCTTCAGGACTTTTCTTTTTGTTGTAACAGCGGGTTGTTTCCACCTTAACCCCCACTGTGGGAGGGGTCTCCTGCCCCTTTTCCTTCATCCCCTTGGGACATATGTTATTAGCCTTCTTGGCAACAAGGGCACACTCTTGGCTTATATTCAGATTATTGCCCATTGTAACCTCCAAGTCCTTTTCTGAAGAGGTGCTGCTTTGCCAGTCCCTAGCCTGTACCAGTCCATGGAATTGTTCCATCTTAATTGTAGGCCTTTGTGCTTGTCCTTATTGAACTTCACAAGATTTTGTTAGGTCCAGTATTCCAATTTGTTTAGGTTTCTTTGAATCCAAGCTGTACTCTTCATCGTATCTACTACCCCAACCAGCTTGGGGCATTCCACAAACTTGCTGAGGGTGCAGTACATCCCATCTTCCAGGTGATACCCATTTTAAAAAGTGGAGCTCTACGTTGGTGTAAGCACCCACATATCCAGTCTGGATCTTTTTTGAGCATAAGCATGTCAACATTTTTATACCTATGGGTCTTGTCAGGCCAAAATGGAGTTATCTGATGAGTCTCAGCATCAAGTGATTTTGCTGCTGCTGAGAGGGGTCGAGAGGGGTCAATTTGAATCACCTTTTGTAACTTAGGCACCTTTATTCTGCCTAAGTTATGTTTAGGTGACTACAATATTGATTTGATCTGGACCAAAACCACTCAACTCATGTAAGATAAAAATCACACAGAAGAATTAGGATGGGTATCACGATAATTAACCATCTTATAGGATCTGCACTGATTCCAGAGCATGTGTGTCAGTTAATTGGATGAAGGCATTTTTTATTTGAAGGAGGGCAATGTGGCAAGTGTTCTTTTTGTTTTGGTTTTTATTTGGTCTTTGTAATGAAATAAATACAAGAAGCTTCAAAGTTTAGCATGCAACTTAAAATTATTCAGTGTTAGACAGTGTTCAATAAACTGTTATTGCACACACAATGGTCATGCAAGATCATAAAGTATCTTATGTAAGAGTGGAACTGATTTTTTTTCAAATCATGACTGAAGACACTGACTCTGACAGCTTTGGGTTTGTTTCATGTACAACAGACTTGCAGGGTACAGAACAAATACTCATATGTATAGCAAGCAATTTCTGTGACAATTTTACCATGGAGATTCCTTTGCATTATTCTGTTGCTCAGAGAATGTAGCTTTCCCCCTTTCCCCTTACACAAACAGAAATGATGACAATGCTCACCAATGCCTTGTGGAGCTCTAGATGTGGGACATAAATGAAGAAATACTGGATTTGGCCAACACAAACCACCCTTGACTCCCTGACAATATACCTCTTGAAGAAAAAATGGGAAGATAATACAGAGAAGGTAGAAAAAGTATCACAGCCTGAGAAAATAAACATGTAACTGTTCAACTGAATAATCATACTTTATGATGTGACCTATGGTGCTGGCTGATCCAAGACCTACAGGCCAGCTGAGGGATAGTAATATGGAAACATCTGAACTTCTCCCTGTGGGAATGAGGAAGTGTCCATATTGGGCACATCCAGTTGTGCAGGGGCATGTGTCTGCAGCAGCACAAATCGTAGTGACACAAATTTGTACCACTACGTTTTGCCTCCATGCATGCCCCTGCATATATACTTTGTTGCAGGACACTGTGTCCTGCTTTGGACAAACTGCCTTTGCCCTGATCCACCTGGCATGCTGGAGGAGCCAGGGCACAAATGTAGAAGTGGAGACGTTCTGGTCAGCAGTTAGTTAAAGCACCTTCCTAGAGGAACAAACTTCCATTTGTTCTGGTGCACACTATTGTAGCGTGTACTGTTTCACTTTTTTCCCCCAAGGTATTTTTTTTGCAACTGGGAAACCCCAAGAATAAATTTTGCCCCCAAGCTGCAAATTTGTACTGCAGGGAATGTTTTAGTGTTCCACATGTGCAGTTTGTGGCACCACAAACCTCAAGTGCCTACATGTGGGAATACAGACAATATGCCCACTATGCAGATCCAGGTCCATACAAGATTTAAAAATGTCCCTTTGAAAGTAAATACAACTGCTGATAAATTATCAAGTTAAAATGTATGACTCAGAACTTGTCCTTGTGGAGTTCATTTTGTTTATTGTAAAGTATTGTAATTAACAGTAATCAAATGCCTTGAGTTTACATTGTTGCATGTACTATAAATAGCAGCTGAGAAAATCTCTCCAAGTGCATTATAGTTAGGGAAACATTATATATGGACTAAAAATGTAATAAATTGCATTAATAGACATTTTGCACTATGCACAGTTGTTCTCATCATTATAAAAGTTGTGCTATTAATTAAACTTACACTTGAGGTACCAATTCAACGAACTTTGTTTTAGAGTAAAAGTTCTCAATTATACAGGCAAAATAACATTCATGCTCCACTGGAGTTGGAAGACTAGGAAGAAATTCAAAATATATACAAAACCAAGAGGGGAAATAATTTTACATGGTCAAATGTAAAATTAAATACTGCAACATAGTAAAGAAACTGTTTTCATGTTAGAATAGTAAATAAATCCTCTATGGCTAAATTCCTGGTGAGACTGAAAAGTCAATTACTTCTGAAATCTTAAATCATGTGTAGTCCCATAGATGTCAGTAGAATTACTCACATGTTCTTAAAATCTTTGCTGAATTGGGCTTCTAAATGTTTTTAATCTTCTCAATTGAACAGCTTAAAGATATAGAAAACTATCATGCTAATTACAGAATAGGCAGCATTTCTGTTCCTTTGATATAGAATATTATCAGGAGCCTGAGGCACAGCTGTAAATGTTATATGAAGAAATGGGAAGAAAACAACTGTAGTTAATGTCTATGTCGACGGTAGGTGTTATAGGGTTTTGGCCCCCTTCTGTCTGGTGCTTTGCCTCTCAGTGACATCAGGGTGAGGTCAGGTTTCGGAGCCATCTAGATGGTTCGGGTGCTGCCCCTTTTCTCCTGCCACGTCTTTGATGTTGGTTGTTGAGGAGGCAGTTCCATGGAGGTGATCTAAGGGGATCTCAGTCCTGGGGCTATCTTTGTGGGGCTCCAAACCTCCCTTTTACTCCACCCTTACCATGTCTTCAGCTTGGGTAGATGCTGCTCATGGCAGGTCTTCCCCCAGATGATTTCACCTCTTCCACACTGCCTGCCCCTCAAAAGGGGAAGGTCTTCCTGGCCATCAGTCTTTCCAGGACCATCGCTTGTCTTTGGGTCGGCTTCCTCCTCCCAGGCAACTAAACCTGCCCTATCTGGGCTGGACTGTAACTAAAGACAATTTAACTGAAAAATGACTGGCGTCTGCCAACAACACTCCTGAGATTCCATCTCTTGGGGCCCTTGATCCCATGGGGGAGTCATCTGTCCTGTTTATCCTAGTAGGCGTGGGACAGGTAACTGCCCTGTGCCCAGCCGCTGCCAATTCTCCTGGTGTGACCTCTCTGGGGCTCAGCTAACCTTTGGTTGAGCTGTCCTGGTCCCACCAGCCGGCATCATTCACTTCCCCCTCCTAGGGATCTGTGATCCCCTGTGCCCTGCTTACTGAATGCCTGCAGTCCTGAGGTGTCATGCCCAGCTGCAGTGTCTGAGCTCCCAGTTGGAGCCCTGCTGTTCCCCTGTAGTGTCCCATGGGGCTCCTGCTCCCTGGCCCCCATCAGCTCCCAGGGCTGCTCTCTGCCTTGACTATTTGGGTCCTCCAGCAGCCATCAGGCTCCTTCCCCTGGCATCCAGGGTTT
>NW_017728948.1:48931549-48954492 GCF_001723895.1 Crocodylus porosus
TGCTCTTTCCTGCCATGGCAGGGGGTCGGACTAGATGATCTGCTCAGGTCCCTTCCGACCCTACAAACTATGAAACTATGAAACTATGAGTCTTCCAGCTCAGCAGTCAGCATCTCCCAGCTGGTGTTCCACTCCCCGCTCCACGGCAGCAGCTCAGTTGGCTGTCTGGCTGTCTTTTGAGTAGCCTGTGCTTCTTGGGAGCCATGCCCCCAGCATTTGCCGAAACACAGGCTCAGGCAGCTGGAGAACTGCCAAGCCCTGTGTCAGCATTTCTTTTCAGCTGTCGTTCTTCCTGGCTCCTATGGTAAGTATCAGGATGAATTGGATGAGGGTTTGAGGTGCACTGGAGGGGGGGCTTTTGCCTCCCTTCTCACGTATATCCCCCCCCCCCAAGATGCCACTAGGTGCTCTTCCATTATTACCTGGTGTTGGGCGCATGGGTGGTGGTGCTTCCTTCTGAGGGTCTTGAGAGGCTTCCAGTGTGTCCCTTGAATAGCAGTCCCTTGAATGGCAGTGTGTCCCTTGAATGACGGAAAATCAGCTACCACATTATTTTTCCCAGGTTTGTATTCTATGGAAAATTGAAATGGCTTCAGTGCCAAAGCCCAACATGTTATTTTAGCATTATCTGTTCTAGACAACTTTAGCCATTTCAAGGGAACGTGGTCTTTTATGACTGTGAATTCTTTGCTGAGCAAATAATATTAAAAGTATCTCATTTCAGGGCCAAATATTCCCTCTCAATGGTAGCATACCTTCTTTCTTGATCGTTGAGCTTTCTGCTGGCATAGGCTACTGGTCTCTCTGCCCCCTCCACCTTCTGGGATAAGACCACCCCCAGTGCTTGGCCTGTGTCGACCTGCAGGATAAATGGTATTGAAAAATCTGGTGTGTATAGCACCACCTCCCTGTAGAGAGCCTGTTTGACTTCTTTGAAGGCCTTCCTTTGTTCCTCCTTTAGTTTTATGTTTCCATTTCCTTTCCCTTTGATTGCATTTGTGAGGGGGGCTGTAAGCCCTACAAAGTGGGGAATGTACTGCCTATAGTAGCTGGCTAGGTCCAGGAATGCCTGCATTTGCTTTTTCATCTGTGGGATCTCATGTCTTTGTATAGCAGCCACCTTATTGGCCAATTATTTGATTTGGCCTTGCTCCACCAAAAACCCGAGGTACTTCATCTCAGCTTGCCCCAGTGTAGATTTCTTGGGGTGAGCAGTCAGTCCTGCTTGCCTCAGCTCCTGCAGCACTGCTTGAACTGCATGTATGTGCTGGTCCCATGTTTCAGTGTACACCACAACATCATCAATATAGGCGGCCACCTACTGGTGATGGGGAGCCTGTACCCAATCCGTCAACCTCTGAAAAGTTGCTGCTGCCCCATTGAGGCCAAAAGGCACCCTGGAGAACTCATACAGTCCCCACAGGGTCCCAAATGCTGTCTTGGCGCTATCTTCCAGACTCAAGGGTATTTGCCAATATCCCTTGGCCAGGTCAAAAATGGATATGAATCATGCCTGTCCTATTCTTTCCAGCAACTATTCCACTTGGGGCATAGGGAAGTCATCAAATTGTGTGATGGCATTGAGCTTGCTCTCCCTCAGATGATTTGGGCAGTGGGCCCACAATGTCCACTGCCACCCAGGCAAAAGGTTCCCCAATAACTGGCATGGTCTAGAGTGGCACCCTGGGGGTTTCTTTAGGCTTGCGCACTGGCACTCTGGGCAGGTGGTGCAGAACTGTTCTACATTCCAGTAGAGATGTGGCCAAAAGAATCTATCCACCAACCTGGCTATCATCTTCTCTTAGTCCAGGTGCCCCCCAAGGGGGTTGGTATGAGCCAGTCATAACAGATTCAGCTGGTGCGATTGGTGCACCAGGATTTGGGCTACCTGTTCTGTCCCTCCCCATCCCCTCATGATATAGTATAGCAGCTCCTTTCTCACTTCACAGTGGGGTAGCTGGTCACAAAGTTCCAGGTGTATCACTTGCTGGTCATGCCTGGTGATTTCTCAGATGGCCTGGAATGCAAGCTCTTCCCATTGAGACTCCCAGAACTGGGCCCCACTGGCGATGGACTCCAGGTCCCAAAGGGTCCCTTCATCTTCACCCTAGTCTTCTGCTGCTTCTTCCTCCACTAGCCTCTCACACCAGTCTCCCTGGCTTGGTTGTTCTCCAGAATCTTGTAGTTGTTCTCTGGCCAATCCCATCCTAGGATCATCTGGTAGGGTAGGTCCGATGCAGTCCCCACTGGCGTTCCCCTGGTGACCCCTTTCACTGTCACCTGGATTTTCTGCCTGGGGTAGATAGAGGCTTTCCAGTGTGGGCAAAGCATCTTGTTGGGGGTGACCCCTGTATCTTCTTCTTGAGAAATTTGGCCAGCCTTTACAAGTGTCTGGTCATACCCCATGTTTAGGATGGTGAGGCAAGCAGTCTGTGCCACCACAACCATCACAGTGGGCTTGTCTTGATGGATTGCTTCCTCTGTACTGCTCAGGCTGCAGTCCATCATTTCTATGGGTGGAGACTCTTGCAGCATGAGACAGTTGCCTCAGCTGTCTCCTCACCCTTCCAGTTCCAGGGCCATGAGCCGCGGATTCATCATGCACTCCCATGTGATATGACCGCTTTTTCTGCAATGGAAACAAGGGTCCCACCTTCCCTGTACCCTCACCTCTCACTGGGTCTAGCACTTACTGATGCCCCCAGTTTGTCCCCCTTCTCCAAGGGTATGTCATTTTGGGCACAGTCAAAACCTGCTAACTGTAGTGCCTCCTGAGACATTTTGGGATGTTGTCACACCCACCTCTGGGTATTCTCCTCTAGGTCCACAAGAAACTGTTCAAACAGGAAGGCATCCATGATCTGCTCTCAGGATGCCCAGGCAGGTTGGATCCATCATTCCTGGAAGTCTGCTAATTTCTGGACGAGGACCCAGGGAGCCTTGTCCTTCTTTCATGCACAGAACATCTGAGAGTAATGCTCAGGAGTAATGTCCAGGTGGTATAGGATCTGTTCCTTTATGCAGTCGTAGTCTTGGGCTGTGAGGCATGATAGATCCCTGTAAGTGCAGGACCCACCAACAATACTCCAACCTTTGCGGCCCACCTGGACTTGTCTAGGCCCACAGCCATGGTCCATTCAAAGCTCTCCAGGAATGCTTCAGGGTCATTTTCAGCCATCATCTTCAGGATCCTCAAATCCACCACATTCTGAGTCATCAGCTTCTGCTGTTTCATCATCTGCTTATCCAAGGCCATTCGTCTGTCTGCCTGCTGCTGTTGTTCTTTCAGGTTCTACACAATGAGGTTCAGGGTCTGCTGCGTGGCCTTGATCCCTGCCAGGGGCCTTGCCTGGGCTTCCATCACCTGGCTTGGCCCTGGAGTAGGTCTTTTATTCCTGGCCAATGCACCAATTTGTCACTGGTATGTGTTATAGGGTTTTGGCCCCCTTTTGGTCAGTGCCTTGCCCCCCAGATATGACAGGGTAAGATCAGGTTTCAGAGCCACCTAGATGGTTTGGGAGCTGCCCCTTCTCACCTGCCACAACTTTGATGTTTGTTGTTGGAGAGGCAGTTCCCTGTACGTGGTCTGAGGGTATCTCGGCCCTGGGGCTATCTTTGTGGGGCTCCAAACCTCCCCTTTACCACACCCTTATCATGCCCTTGGCCTAGGTAGATGCTGCTCATGGCAGGTCTTCCCTCGGATGATTTCACCTTGTCCACACTGCCCAACCCCCAAAAGGGGCGGGTCTTCCTGGCCATTGGTTTTTCCAGGACCATCCCTCGTCTCGGGACCCTTGATCCCTTGGGGGACTCATCTGTCCCTTTTATTTTAGTAGGTGTGGGAACAGGTAACTGCCCTGAGCCCAGCCTCTGCTGATTCTCCCAGCATGACCTCCCTGGGGCCCAGCTGACCTTTGGTCAAACTGTCCTGGTCCCACCAGCTGGTGTCATTCATTTCCCCCTCCCGGGGGTCTGTAATCCCCCATGCTCTGCTCGCTGTGGGGCTGCCCCGGAATGCCTGTGGTTCTGAGGGGTTATCCCCAGCTGCAGCATCTGAGCTCCTGGTCAGGGCCCTGCTGTTCCTCTGTCAGCTCCTGGGACTGCTCTCTGCCTTGACCATTTGGGTCCTCTGGCAGCCATCAGGCTCCTTCCCCTGGTACCTGGGGTTTGAGCCTTCCAGCTCAGCATCTGGTGTCTCTCAGCCAGCGTTCTGCTCCCTGCTCCTCAGCGCCAGCTCAGCTGGCTGTCCAGCTGCCTTTTGAGAAGCCCACATTTCTCAGTAGCCATGCTCCCAGAGTTCAGCGATACACAGGTGTGGGCTGCTGAGCCTGCATTGGTATTTCCTTTTGGCTGCTGCTCATCCTGGTTCCTATGGTAAGTATCAGGGCGAATTGGACGAGGGTTTAAGGCTCATTGGGGTGGGGGGGATTTTGTCTCCCCTCTCACAGTCTATTACATATATTTCACTGATTCTCTTCCAGTTGCAGCAGGGGTTTGGTATTCCGAAAGAATGTTAGGGCACACATCATTTGTCACTTTTTTCATATTAGAGTTGATTTAACTATTCACTGTTCCTTATAATAACATGTTATGAATGTAGCTGTTCTAATTAGTGAGGAATATAATAATCAGTCCTGATTATTGAGAACATAGGTTAATCTTCTGAATTTTACAACTATATAAAGCCCTCATTTAGACTATTAAATGTTTTTAATTGTTTGCTTTCAATTCTAATTATTTGTGTTAGGGGTTATCTCGGTCCCATTATATGGCTCCTGGTCCATCTACAAGTTTTAAACTAGGTCATGACAAGTAACTTTTGTTGTAGACTTTTAGATGAATAATAATTTATTTTAGCAAATATATAATAGTCATCTGAAAACTCAGATAAGGGTGCTGGTGGCTCCAGTTCCTTGCATCTGCAGAAGCCTGGGTTCACTGCAAAGCTAAAGGTATCGCTGGTAGGGGATACCCAGGTGAACCAAATAGGGAGCACAGGAGGAAGGGGGGACCTGCTGTTCCCAACTGACTGGCAAAGCCCCAAGCTGCTCCTGTCCCAAGCTGCTCCTGTCCCACCCCAGCCAGGGGCTACAGGGAGTGGCTGCACAGGGTGCCAGATTTAGGGGTTGTGCCAACAGGCAGGTCCCTGTCCCTTCACCCTGGTTTCCTCTGCTGGCCTGGGGACTCCAGCTGTGAGAAGCAGATACACCAGGGGCTGAGCTGTTCTGGAGACAGTGATGTCGGTGGATGGTCCCCCTCTTTCTGGCCCTGCTTCTGGCCAGTGAAGACCAATGAAGGGGGGCCAGGCAGGAAGCAGGTACTTGAAGGAGAGACCCACCCACCAGTGCTGCTGTGCCTGGCTGAGCTTAGTACCACACAGCTCCTGGGTCTGATAGGGACAATGGCATCAGCAGGTGGGTCCCCCTTGCTATGTCCAGAGGCAACCCCTGCTAGTAAGGAGGGAGAATTGGAGGGGAGAGGAGGTGCTTGCCCCCCAATCCTTCCAATGTCCCCTGCAGACTACATTTGTTCTCTTAATCTCTGAGATCTCCCCTGCTGTGTGTCATTTTTCATAAGTTAGAGGTAAAAAATGCCAAGAAACCCAATACAAAATATTTTGATGTCACAAACTAAATAGCATTTTGACAAACATTTTCTACAGAAATTTCCTGGGTAAGATGATAAGTGTTGGAATCTGTCTACTCTTGCAAAATTTCTATGATTTGGTATCTGATGAATTGAAAGCAGCAAGGCAAACAGTGAAGGAAACACTAGATGATGTATGTATGTTTTCTGCTCTGCTAAAAAATAGTTCCATGATCCACTGTTCAATCCATCAAGTTTATGTTCAGAAAAGTCTTTTATTAAAGAATCCTAAGTTAAGATTTCTACCTGCAATCACTTTGCATAGAAAACTAAAAAGGACTCAAGCAAAGCTGTATGGACTTCTCTATACTGACTTAGTTCTGGGCCTGGGACTGCTATCAGGAAGCATGCCTCATCCAGTCTATAGGCACATCTACACATTGCCCTACATCACTGTAGTGATGTACTCTGTTGCCGTACGGTGCTCTGTGGCAATGCAGCAATGCTATGAGTCTACATGTGATCAGCAGTGGTGCACTCCTGTTTTAGCAACCCCCTATTGCAAAGTAGCGGCAAAATCTAACCATGCGCTGCATGCATGGTGGAGTGCAGGCAGTTACTGCATCATGCTTTAGTATTTCCAAAAAGAAGTACTAAAGCACAGTGCCGTAGCAACATCACCATACAGCAATGTGTAGGCAAGCCCTTCATGTGCCAAATTCCAAACTTGAAACAGTATAGGTGGTTTATAACAGTCTAAAATGCATGCCTTCGTGCCACTTTAATGCTTTCGGTATCGGGCATGCTTTCTGGTGGGCACTCAGGGCTATTCTAAGGTATATACACTGACTCCGTTCTGGGATTTACACTTAGTAGGAGTGGGAGAGTGAGATGCCCTTTGTAGCAGTGGACCTGGGTGCAGCACTATAATAGTGTAGTTAAGTTCTATGCGTCTCAGTTTATGGTGCCACCACACTCTAGTAAAGAGTTTTTGCTTTGTCCTGCAGCAAACATTAGGCATCCTTTAGCAAAAATCCATTTCAAGGAAAAAGTATGAATTGTCACTAACAAACACCCAATTGTTGATTTCCAAATAACTCTTGTTAGCAAATCTACTTGGCATTCCACAAGTCTTATTTCTTTACAATACAAATATGTAGTTTGCCCAAAGTTGACCCGAGAGTTGCTAATAGGAGCCCCATTTTTACCTTGAATCTTTTAATCATCAGTTGAACTGGGTGGCTAAACCCATACTGAAAAGTGTAGTTAGTGAATTTTGCCTTCTCTCTACAGACAGACTGTAGGTTTTCTAACCATTCATATAATACTTCCTAGCAAGTAAAATTTGCAAAAGGTTAGTTGTAAACTTTTAATATTCACATTTCATGTTTTGCTGGGGTGCATTGAATAATATACTAATACAGTAATTTTTCTGGGTTTGATAAGCATATCAATTTAGGATGGTTTTAAGGTGAAAAAATCATTCTATTTAGAACATTCCTGATGATAAACTCAATTTCTAGTACACTTAGAGAAGGCAAATGTAAAGGAAGAGTTAATGTACTTGAAATGATTTTGTTTAAAAAAATGTGAATGGATATTGGCAGAAAAATATGTTCTAGTACTCACATGAGTCATCCTAATTGATTTGTAAGCAATTGTGGTTCTCTGTGGTATATCTAATTCCCAATGTGGTAGCACCCAAAATGAATGTTGCATTGTAACCTCTTAACTATGTATCTGGTGATATAACCAGCTATCTGTACTCTGGTACTGACCTTTGAAATCCTAGTTATAGTCCTTTAAATGATTTATTTAAAGGACTTATTTAAAAGTCATACTATAATGTGATTCCAGGTCATTCAAATGTAACTTCCATTTGAAACTTGGTGGATATGTTTAACTTTTTAGTTTTAATAATATAATCCAAAACTGTCTGGTGCAATAGAGGTCTTTGGGTTTTTTTCCCCCCATAAGTATCCTTTTATTTTAAAAATTAGGTGATCATATTGTGCAAATCAAAGCAACTTTTGCAGCATGCACAATAACTCTTTGTCCAAAGAGTTTTCAAGAACTTCCATTCCAACCCTGATGCAGCCACAAATTGCTCTGTTCCCGTCACTCCCTCTCATCCTGCAAACAACAAAACAAAATAAAACCAGAAAACTTACAAAGTGCCACAGCTTCAGTCACCCAAATTCTAAAGAACTTGTTAGTTGAACTATGCTCAGATGACCATCTGGACCGTGCCCTATGCTACAGAGGACGGAAGAAAAAGCAAAGCCGAAACACAACAAAACAAAAAATAGGTGAAAATTATCCTGGGAGAAAAAACAAAAGCAACACCCTCTTCTCCCCCACATCTTCCCTGACCTAGGAATAATTATTTTACTGGCCTCAAACCTGTCAGTCAGCTTGACCCTGAGCACGTGGGTGTGACTCACCAGCCAGATACTCAGTACCATAATGAGCACTCATAGCTAAGCCAGAGTCCAAAATCCAACATGCAATACCTCAGAGGAAAGAAAAGAAAAGAAACAGAAATCAAGTCAGGCAGTCCAGAATGGGGAGTGGGGAGGCGAGCAATATTTTTCCGGCTCCTTTAGATGACAGGCAGAAGCTCCGAAGCATGAAATTAATATAATGTAATACATTTTAACAAGTATTCTAAGCCTATTACAAATTAGAATAGAAAATGCACAAGGGGAGAAAATCTAATCCAGAATCCAGAAAGAACTATTATGACTACTGTGGCCCTCCCAATGTCCACACACAAAACCATAGAATTTTCTCTAATTTAAGTTAAAGCACATCCTCCAAAAACATGAAGTCATGTCAATAATTCCATAATATTTCAATGTAATGAGTTTATAATGAACTTTTGAGTGTGTAAATAATATTCTCTTTGAGCACACCCTAGGAAACCAAAACAGAAGTTAGCATTTCAGTAAATTGGCTTTAACAAGGTGGCATATAAATCTGTCCCAACAACACGGGCACCTTGTTACTTTTCTGCTGAATGTGCTTGTGCCCATTCCTTTGACAAGCAAATGAGCTAGACCTAACACAAAAGCTCTTATGTTATTGGATGCTGTAACAGGGAATCATAAACCTGTTACTCAGGCACAATGGAAGGAGAAGAGAAGGGGCTGTAACAGGGTGTCATGGGACTTTAAGGGGACACAACAGACTAAGACAACTGTATGGGGCTGCAGCTGCAGGAGTGTAGGCTGACCCTTAAGTAAGAACCCCTTTGTGGACCTGGGGAAGGCACTCAACAGAAAGGGTGCATGGTTTTCAGGTCCATAAACCCAGGGCATGGCAGTCAGACCCTGCAGGCTGTAGGAAGAAGAGCTCCCCCAGGAAAGCTATCCACACCCAACCTATTGACATGCAAGCTATCCACAAGGGTGAAAGTGGGCCCAGTCCTGGGAATGATAGTTTGTGATAAGATGTTGATGGATAGTGGGGTGAACTTTATGGAAGCAGTTTGCTTGTATTTCAGTTGTGGTGGTATATATTTATTTCAGTTGTGGTGGTATATATTTGTTTATATTTGTTGAATAACTAGAGGACTGGGAGTGGTAAATCCTGTGCTTGAGGGATGGCCCTCCCAGTCCCTGCCCCTGGCCCCAGCTCCTGTCCCTGCCCCCAGTCCCTGCCCCTGCTCCTGCCTCTCCTCCCCAAGTACCTGCCACATTCCCCAGATTCCCCCTCCCCCCTAACAACATACAGAGAGGTGAGACACAGTTTAGAACTTTACTGAGCAGCCCATGTCCCTGCAGCTGGGTGGGCATGGGCCTCTAATACTCCAAGGTGTCAGTGCTAGTAGTGGGGGGAAGGGACATATAGCACTGTCACAGGTAGTCCTTCAGGCAATAACAGAGTTTGCAGGGCAGCTAGGGTTTGCCCCCTGTGCCATTGTAGCTCTGGGTCCTAAACAAAGACACCAAACTTTGGGGCAAAGCATCCACACCAGAAGACAGGCGGGTGTTCCAGGCTGGACAGGCTCAGCAAATGGGTGGACAAGAACCTGATGGTATTTTACACTGAAAAATGCAAGGTTCTCCAACTTGGGAGGAAAAACCTGCAGCATCCTTATAGGCTCGGCAGTGCTACGCTGACTAGCACTATGGAAGAAAGACACTTGGGGGGTCATCATTGACCACAAGATGAACATGAGCCTGCAGTGAGATGCTGCGGCTAGTAAAGCAACCAAAACGCTGGCTTGCATCCATAGATGCTTCTCAAGCAAATCCCAGGACGTCATTCTCCCCTTGTACTCGGCCTTGGTGAGGCCACAGCTGGAGTACTGCATCCAGTTTTGGGCTCCACAATTCAAAAAGGATGTGGAGAATCTTGACAGAGTCCAGAGAAGAGCCACGCGGATGATCAGAGGTCAGGAAAACAGATCTTACGACGACAGGCTGAGAGCCATGGGGCTCTTTAGCCTGGAAAAGCACAGGCTCAGGGGTGATCTGATGGCCACCTATAAGTTTATCAGGGGTGACCACCAGGATCTGGGGGAACATTTGTTCACCAGAGCACCCCAAGGGATGATGAGGTCGAACGGTCATAAACTACTGCGAGACCATTTCAGGGTGGACATAAGGAAGAATTTCTTTACTGTCCGAGCCCCCAAGGTCTGGAACAGTCTGCCATCAGAGGTGGTTCAAGCATCTACTCTGAACACCTTCAAGAACAAATTGGATGCTTATCTTGCTGGGATCCTATGACCCCAGCTGACTTCCTGCCCTTTGGGCTGGACTTGACGATCTTCCAAGGTCCCTTCCAACCCTAATGTCTATGAAATCTATGAAGGAGCACCGGTGTGTCTGGGGCAGCAGGAGGATCATAAGCAGCATGGTTTAGTGGCTCAGGCACCACTCCATTTGCACAAACAGCTCATTAAACACTGCCTGGGGCATGCATAGCAGGGGTATGCTCAGGGCATAGGGCCTGGGGCACCTCCCCAGAAAGGCACTGAGCAGAGAGGCTGGGGGTGTGGTCATCCCCTCAACCAGGTTCTCCGGGGGCTCCACATGCCCCAAACTCAGTTGCCATGGGCTGAGTGGCAGAACAGCTGATTGGTTGGCCTGCAGGGAGGGTAGTGGGAGTGGGGTCTGGACAGGTGCTGCCAGAAGCCTGGCCTTTCCTGCCCTGGGAAGAAGGTGAGGGAGGCAGGTTGCCTGTGGCCAACACCCAGCAGGCTGACAGCCCCAGGGGAGCAAGGGGGTATCAGGGGCTCAGGTTGCAGCTTACAATGGTCCATGGGTACCCGTGCACAGCTGAACCACAATTTAAGCCCGGGCAACACATGGTCTCTGGTGTATCTTATCTCTTAAATGATGTAAACTCACAGGGCCAACAGTCTCTTGGCTCTACAGGGCTAGCATCTGAACATAGGTGAGAGCCCACCATCCCCAACATGGATGTGGCCTCTAGGTCACTGCCACTCAGCACTGGAGCCATATGGACATACTGGCTGCGCCAATGGCACATACAAGACTGGACCCTCCTGCTCCAGTGGCTGGTGGTAGTGGCAGAGGAGTGGCCTGGTGGGCAGAAGACATCACCTGGGAGACCGCCTTGAAGGAGGCATGGGACTGGGCTCATTGGAAGCACTGGGTATAGATGGAGGCCCAGGAGTAGGAGCACATTAAGCTTACTCCAGTAGTGAATGGGCCTCTAGGCCCAGGCAGTTGAGGCTGCAGACGCTGACCACCAGATCATGGACACCCTCCTGGGCCTGGTGATCATGTCCATGCCACCCCGCAGGCTGGCCCCCGTCCATGACCCCACAGAGCCCCTGCATCCCACTTACCACTCCACAGAAAGCCCCTGCCTGGCCCTGAGAGGTAGTCCTCTAGTGCTTCCTGCCTAGCAGAGCCCCTGGCCTGGCCCCTGCCTCAGTTCCCACACCACCCAGCACTCCCACCTGGGCACAGGCCAGTTGCAGAGCCAGAGCAACCAGCAGTGGGGATGGGAACACCTACTGGCCATGCAGGCCACAGATAGCCCCCAGCAGAGGGAGAGCTGCCCAAGCTGGAGGACCAGTGGCTGTTGTCACCCCAGGGAGAGCCTTCCACCTGCTGCACATGCTGCAGTGTGCACACCCATGGAGGAATAACCTGAGGGTGGGGTGCTGGGAGCTTGTGCCGTGGATCTGCCCCCTAGGCAGCCCTGCCACATGGCTCTCTATTCCAGGACTCAGATGGAAACTGACGTAAATATTTTGCACATTGGGAAGTGGCTTTATTATTGTTGGTGGGTGGGGAGGGTGGTGGACAGGCTCTGTTGGTTGAAGGGGGAGGGAGGTGTGTGGCTGTTAGGGAAGTAAGAGTTTTTGTTTCAACCATGTGCATGTCCTGAGAGTGGTGCTGGGGTTGGGAAGTGGGTAGGGCATGTGTGGACAGTGGGGCAGGAGGGATGGAGTGGGGCATGCAGGAGGAGGGGGTTGGCCAGGACCTCCTACAGCCAGTGCCCTGCCCCCCACTGGTGGATGTGCAGCTATTTTGGGGCCTGGACAGGGGAAGCCTTCTGGGGCCAGCAGGGCTAGCACCATGGCCAGGAGGAGCGTGGTTGCTGGTTGTCATGGGCAGGGGCTGAAGCAGCCATGGCACAGGGAGGCAGGGTGGGCAAGGAAGGAGCTGCCATGTGCTGCCCCTTCACAGAGCACACACCTCCTGGGAAGGGAAGGGACTGGCCAGGGATCAGAGGGTGGGGGTGTGTTTCCAAGATGGCTGCAAAGTTTTGGCTTTAGTGCCAAGTCCATGCATGTGTAAATACCTGCCAAAAATTGCTTACTGGTCATTAGCTTAATGTGCAGTGACTTTAATTGCAACTAGATGCACACGTAAATGCATCCTATGTGGAACAGTACTAGCACTGAAATGTGTTCCTGGAAAATGCTGAGGAAGTGCTAATGAAATAGCAATACACCTTGAAATAAAAGTTCGTAGTTATTGAAAAATTATTTAGTGAAATAAAAATCTGGATATTTTAGATGACCTAAGAAAGTAAGATCTATAAACATGCTAGAAACATTATAATCTTATTTAAACTTAAATAACTGCCTCAACCACATAAAACTAATAGGGAGAGGCATCAAATTATATAATATATATCCAAATAAAAACCACAAAGGCTATACGGTAGCTTGTTCAGAAACATAAAATTCCTTTTTGTGCTAATTAGACTTAGAATATGTACACACTTCTTTACACTAAATTGATTTCTTTGGGTAGTGTGGGGGCCAAGTGGAGGCAGTGCGAAAGCCATGAAGCCTGACCTTGGCTGGAGTAGAGCAATGCAGAGCCACTAGTGGGCATGTGGGGCTACTGCTTCAGGATACCTGGTCACTACCACTCAGGAAAAAATGGAACTCCTAAATGACTATTTTGCCTTGGTCTTTCACAAGACCAAGGGGAACAGCATGCCAGGTAGGGCACAAAACAAGCAGGGTGGGATTGACACCATTCCCATAGAACTGGTATATGATCCGTTAAGAAAATTAGGCATATATAAATCAGCAGGACTGGATGAACTCCACCCAAGTGTGCTGCAAGAGTTGGCTGAAGTAATCGTGGAGCGCTTGGCAAAGGTCTTTCAAAAATCATGGGAGTCTGGAGAAATCCCAAAGGACTGGAAGAGGGCCAGTGTTGCGCCCATCTTCAAGAAGGGGAAGCATGAAGACCTGGGAAACTACAGGCCAATTAGCTTAACTTCTATTCCAGAGAAAATCCTAGAAACTTTCATCAAAGAGGGTATATGTGACAAACTTGCAGAAGGCATGATACTGAATGACAGCCAGCATGGCTTCATCGTGGGCAGGTCTTGTCTGATCAACCTCATTTCTTTCTATGATCAGGTGACTCATCACCTGGATGAGGGAAAAGCAGTGGACATCATATACCTCAACTTCCAGAAAGCCTTTGACCTGATATCCCACAAGGGTCTGATTAGAAAACTGGAAGATATCGGGCTCAACTGTGGGACCGTCAAGTGGCTGCAAAACTGGTTGTGGGGTAGGGCACAGAGACTCCAAATGAATGGATTGGTGTCATCATGGCAAGATGTGGGCAGTAGTGTACCCCAGGAGTCAGAATTTGGCCCAGTGCTGTTCAATATCTTCATCAACAACCTGGATGAGGGGGTGAAAAGCCCATTGGCCAAGTTTGCGGACGACTCCAATATATGAGGTTGTGCAGACACACCCGCAGATAGGCTGCAGATACAAGCAGACCTAGACAGGGTGGCATGTTGGGCAGAACAGAACCAGATGAGTTTTAATATAGAGAAATGCAAAGTGCTGCATCTGGGAAGGAAGAACCCCCAGCACACCTACAGGCTGGGCATCACTAACCTGACCAGCACTACAAATGAAAGGGATCTGGGGGGTAACAATAGACCCCAGCATGAATATGAGCCAGCAATGCAGTACAGGAGCCGCTAGGGCCAATAAAACTCTGGCATGCATCAATCAATGCATCTCCAGTAAATCCAAAGAAGTGATTCTCCCACTTTACTCAACATAGTGTGGCCACAGCTGGAATATTGCGTCCAGGTCTGGGTGCCACACTTAAACAAGGATGTGCTAAAGCTTGAGAGGGTCCAGAGAAGGGCCATCCATATGATCAGGGACTTGCATGTCAAGCCATATGAGGAGAAGCTGAGGGATCTTGGATTCTTCAGCCTAAAGAAAAGAAGGCTGAGAGGGGACCTGATTGCGGCTTACCACTATATCAGAGGTATAAGTTAAGGGCTCAGTGAACAACTGTTCACCAGAGCATCCTGGGGGAAAACTAGAAACAATAGTTTCAGGCTGAACATTACAAAAAACTTCTTTACAACTAGGGTGTCCAGACTATGGAATAAACTCCCCCCAGAGGTGGTGCAATCATCTACCCTAGAGGTCTTTAAGACTGGACGGTCACCTGGCTGGCATTGTTTGACCCCAGATGTCTTTCCTGCTCATGCAGGGGCCTGGACTCAATGATTCTTCAGGTTCCCTTCCAGCCTTGTGATTCTATGATTCTACATAAAGGCTGCAGTTTGCTGCTGCCAAGCCAGGCAGAAACTTCACCTAGCTGAGCTGCAGCAGAAAAAACCCAGGAGGTAAGCGAAAGAGCTGATGGGGATGGCTAACAGGTTCTTGGTCCTGGGCATGACCTAAAACTGCATTTTGCTGGGAGTGGGTGGCTTGGTGGGGCTCCCACCAGGAAATACCAGGCCAATTACCACCCTGGTGAAAGGCAGTTGGGGGCACCTTAATAACCCCACGTTCCACATCCGTAGTTGGTGAGATCGAGCAAGGGGGCCCTAGGCTCACTGCAGACCACTAAGGCAGGGCCCAGGTTGGTAGAGGGACCTGTGGCAGTGCCCAGAATCTGCAGTGGAGGTCTGAGGCTACATAAAGGAGCCAGAATGAAGCTCCGGTGGGGTGGGGCCCTGAGTCTTAGGGAGCTATTAAGGAAGCTCCCAGGGCCAGGGATAAGGGGATTGTCCAGGAAGGGCTTGGGGATAGGGCTCAGATCCCTGATCCCAAAGGACCAGTTGGAGCCCTGAGAGTGAAGAAGGGATTGAAGTCCGAGAATGTATGCGCGGGCTTGGAGCCCAGTGTGTGGGCACAGGGCCCAGTGTACGTTACTTTGTGTGTGTGCGTACAGAGTAAACCCAGTGTGAGGGTGTTGGGATCAGGAGCTCCGATGGGAAGTGAGAGTCCTGGTGAGACTCCAGAGCTCAGGTCTCAGCACTAGCTAGCTGGAGGGAATACCTACAAGGTTTGGGCTGCGGTGTTGGGGAGGAATGGAGCTGCAGATAGTACCCCCTGGCATCGGGGTGGGAAAATGGGCAGCCTCCCGCCTAATTAACACCATAATAATGTATCAACAAGGCATGGCAGAAGAGAGAGGCGGGCAGTTAGCCCAGGAACAGGTGGGTGGGCCAATGTCTGATCAGCCCTGGGAAGGCCCACTTGTTACAGTACAGCTTAATTTCTTTAACTTCAGAAAGTATCGTGGGATGTGGGTGCATTAAAAATTAGGATATTATGATAGACATCATTATATTGAAAAGAATGTAAGGCATTTTAATGGATATTTAGAGGAGGATAACAACATTAAGAGCCTGATTCTCCTGGTTTTACACTGGTTTAATTCTGTTAATTTCATTGGGGTTAATCCCAATTTACTGTGGTTTAAGTAAAATCATAATCAGTTTTTCTTTCTTCTATTACATGCCTTTTGTATAATGAACAGCTCAGACTTTCTATGTATTTTGCACATAATTACTTCTGTACTACATTTAGAGAAGTTGAAATAAGCACCAATGAAAGAATTTGGAGACTGTGTTTGAAACTGGGTAATTAGGCTCTGATCTGATCAACAAGAATTTCATTGTAGTGTTTCTCTTTGGAATTTTTCTTCTAATTTGGTATGCAATTTGTCCATTTACCTCCCTGAATAACATCTACCATGCTGCCTTCCACCACTGAGCACAGAAACAACAAACCATAAACCGTCTGCAGCTAACACAGATTTAAATGATTTGTATAATTCACACAGATAAATCTGTTTCATTAGGACATTGAAAACCACACGAATCCCTTTTGCCTTTCCCTACCAGATACAAGTGCTTCAATAGATACAGAGACAAGATCCAAAAATGTGTAGTTCTGGACAAAATACAAAGTGCTAATCTCATTGCTGGTGTTAGAGTTGAAAGTCTAACAGATATGTTCATTAGGCTGCAAAGGCATGTTGCTAAATTTGGAATTTTTTTCTGCATTGTACAAGAAAATGTCATCCTCCAGGGTGTTTCTGTGAGAAGATTTAAATAAGAATCTGCCACAATGAGGATGCCTTACCTAATATTATTGAATACTCCTGGCTGAGATCAATGACTGCATAATTGGTTACTGTCCATTCATTTCCCTGACAAAAAGGTAGAGGCAGCACTCTAATCTCTTCCAGCTGTCTGCCTTTTCTTGGAATTCCATTTTTTTCTTTCTTTTGTATGTGCTCTTTTTTTGTCTAGGTGTTTTGAGAGGTAGAGTGAGGCCATGAATACTTGCTTATGGTAATAGAGCAGAGTTGCCTTGTTACTTCTGAGATTATAGCTACTATCATTAGAGTTACTGTGAAATCATGCATGTTGGTTTTCATGAATGCAGAAAACTACTTTGGAAGCCAGGAGAAAGATATTCCCTGATCTAGTTTAATATATTTTGGTTTATGATTCTTTACAATTTATGCCTCACTTTTTCCCTCTGTCTTTGGAACAAATATGCAACATTATATCACTTGGTGTGTTCCTTTTGACAATGCCATACTCAGCATAAGAACATTAGAATTGCCATTTACTGTGTCAGACTATAGGTCCATCTTGTCCAGTATCCTGTGTCACACAGTGGCAGAGAGTAGAGTGAACAGGGTATGACCAGGATTTTTTTCCACTGCTCCTTTCCCACTTGCAGCCTCAGCCTTTGGTTTGTTTCTAGAAATACCGTTAGTCTTCATGTCCAGTGTCTTGTCAATCAGTAGCTTTTCCTAGGCTGTACTTGTGCACATCTGTAATCAGTGAATAGTTTCACAATTACACAAGAAATTCAGACGTATGTACTTTCATGTAATGACTTTTTTGTTTTAAGAATTTTGTTGACAATACACTTTCTCTCTGTTTCTGTTCAGACAAGTTTTTTTCAACAGACTGAGTAGTTCTCACTCTAGTGCAAAATGGATAGATGTCAACATCCCAAAGTCAGCAGCACTAGTGATACCTTTGTCAGTCCAAATAAAGAGACTGAGGATTAAACTGACAGAGCAAGAGAACTGCTTCCAGTTTGTCACTGGACTCATGTCTAGACTGCAAATTTACCATGCCTCCATTCAATTACAATGTGTGACTGCACATATGTTCCCTCCCAGACAAGATGCAGTATAGCAGAGTCCATGTGATGCCAAGGTGGGCTATTTATCACAGCTAAGAATCAGTGACAATTAGGCCATGCATAGCACCACATGAAGTTGTCTACACTACCTCCAGCCTGGGTGGCAGCCTGTGTGTAGCTCAACAAAATGTATAAGGATACCAGAACAGGGTACAATATATTTGTTGTTTAGGTGTGGCCTGAGACCCATTGGGAGTAATGGTTGACTCTGGCTCTCATGCTCATTCTCTGATTTGGAGCACAATAGGGCCATTTGTGAAAGCAGAGAAATCCTTCTGGGTAGATTGTAGTGAAAACTATTGTTAGAGTATGTGTAAATGTTACATTTAAATCAACCTAACTAGGGTTAGGTCAATCCAAATGCCTGTGCAGGCATTTGGGAATATTAAATTGGACAAAAAATGACAGGCCCACTCTTAATTAGTTTGCTTGGGTTAGCCTGATCTAGTAAAATCCGCACACATTTGGAGCACGGCCCTGGGACTGGGAAAGCCCAGCCACGTGTCCCAGTTCTGGGGCTCTACTCTTCCTGCCTCTTGCAATCCCACACCTTCCTAAGCCCTCCTGCAATCCCACACTTTCTCAAGCCCTGTTGATTTTTTTATGACGTCTTCCTTTTCCAGCCATTTAATGAAGAATAATAATAGGTAGACCTGAAAATCTTCAAGTGAATCTGAGCCCCAAACAGTGTCTTTAAACAGTTTCACTTCTTGCCTCTGGAACTGGGGAGAGTGGGCCTCGGAAGGAAGTTCAGCAGCTCATGCTGCTGGTCCCTAAATGTGGTAGAAGAAATGGAAAATTATGATACTACAGAAAAAATATTTTATTCCTACAATTCAGCTGAGAACCACTGTTTATTAGCTATGGTGGAAGATAAGCTGGTGGTTCAATCAGTAGATTGAGAACAAGAAATCCTGGCTTTGATTCTAGGTACCTTCAGAGTTTCCCTCTGGGACCTTGGCCATGTCATTTAATCTCTCTTTGCCTCAGTTCTGCACATGCAATGTGGTTTTCTGCCTAATAGGATATGAATGTAAATACATTAAGAAAGTGTTCTGACTACAGTGATAATAGGTGCCATCTAAGTTTATCTGTAGGTGTCTGCAGTGTTGTTTATGATGCCCAAGAAAAATGAATTTCAGAAATGTGCAGATTACAGGATAATCTTAGGATTGCCCATTTGAGTAAATTGCTTCACATGGTTCTTCCTGAAGGACTCAAAGCATCAGTGGAAGAACCCTGTTTGAGAAGCAGAGCAGTTTCTTCAGATATGGAGGACAGTACAGAAAAGCCTCTGCTTGAGGCTCTGAGGATGAGTTGCATGGTCAAGTAAAGACAAGTCAACAAGAAAGTCTTTAATTTGTTCATGGAACATCAGAAAGGCATTCAACTTGGTTTGGCACAACTAGACTGGCTATCCAGAGTCCAAGTGGGGTAGGCAAGAAGCTGCTAATCCTGTTGGAAAACATTTCTCAGTCAAAACCTTTACAGGTCCTGATCAATTACAAGCTAAGTGATTGGTTAATCAGCACTAAACAGGACCACTTATCTCCTGACAACTTCCTGATACGTCTTGAGAGTTGATGGAGAAGTCTTGAAGTTAAAGTTTCTGGCAAGGAGACCAGAGCCTGAATTGTGCTGACAATGTCAACCTGCTCAGCAGGGAGAATAAAGAGTGGCAGAGCCAAGTCAATACCCTTGACAGAACCAATGAAGGATTCCCACTACATATCAGTGTGGACAAGACAAAGTTGAAACTCTTCTGTAAGAGTTAGGAAGATCTGTACAGACATCAAGTTAGTCAGCAGCACAGTAAATGATATAAACAGCTTCATCCAACTCATTATGTGGAGCTACAGTTATTTTAAGGAGATCAAGCAAAGGATATACGTGGCTGAAGAAGCCCAGGATGATCTTAAGCCAACATGCAGAAACAATTTATCCAGATGTAAATGGCACTAGAGACCAAGTCCATACAGTCCAGATACGCTTAATGTAAATATTGACATGAAGTATCTAGTTCATGACTTTAACTTCCCTATATATCTACTACTTACAATGTCATTTAAACCTCAGTCTTATTGTCCTCATTTAGACACAAGATTAGAAACAAGTTTGTTTCCCCAGAGGCAAGAAGCATTGGCACAACTTGTGCTGCTGCTACTTGTCCCTGGGGAATGCCTGTGCCATTAGCCTTCCGGTGTGCAGTAGGTTACCCCAGGTTGGGTAGGAGAGGCTGTGGCTAGCACTGGGATGGCCCCAGCAGCCTTACCTGGAGTCCTGCAGCAGTGGCGGCCCTGCTGTGGCTCTGGCTGACCAGGCTCTGGTTTTGGACGGCATGTGTTGGCCCTGCATGCACTGTTCTCCTGTTTGTTTTTTTTAATGTGGGTTTTTTTGACCCTGGGATCTCCCAGGGTCAACTCCCCCCTCCTGCCATACTGCTACCTTGCAGTGCGGAAAAAAGCTGAATGTGCAGTATATGGCACTGCATATGTGTCTGTGGTGGCACATACTGTACAACCATGCTTGTCTGGACATGACCAAAGGACCATGTACAAGGTTGTGAGGTTTGTGGCACCATGCTACTTTGTGGTGCCACAAACTACATGCAGGGAACATGAAAACATGCACCAGGCTTCATATTTGCAGCAGTGTGGGGGCAAAATTTACAACCTCAACCTCAAGGGGAAAAAGCAGCGCAGAGCACATATCAGTAGCATGCAGCAAAACAGCGGGCTGGCCATCCAGAGCAATGCCCTGGCTGCTGGCCAAGCTCTGTGCTGCCAGATATTTGTGCTCCTGCTGCACCAGGATGCCATGTAATACCGCTGGGGGCAGCACAGGTACTGGTCCCAGCCTTCCCTACCCCAACCTGGTACAATTTGCTGCATATTGAAGTGCACATGCAGGGGTCTGCGATGGGGCACAAAGCAGTGGCACAAATTTGTGCAGCTACTATTTGTGCCTCTACAACCAAAGAATGCAGTGGGAGTTTGTTGCAACTCGGATGTTATAGTAGAAAAACCTTCAGTGAATAGAAGAGAACTGCAGGATTCAATGTAGTATTGATAAAGAATAATGCAGGTGAAGAGGTCAGGAGGATTAAACAATAATGTAGTACATTATAATGTATGTGGGTTAATGTGTGATTGTTTATTATGCTGTCAGAGAGAAATCAATCTGACAAAGTACAGAGGAAATAAGCCCACCAGTATGAAAGTAAGATTTGGTCAAAAGGGGCCTGGGGATGAATATTGGTCTTTTCAGTGATGGAACTACTCCCCACCAGAAAGGATTGTTTCTTCTGTGTGGGTGACAGGAGTACTCTCTCCCTCAAGGATAGTGTTTGTTACCTTCTCAGTGTGTTCAATCTCTACTACATGGGAAACTCTGCAGGTTTTGATTCCTAAAACCTGGCCAAAAAATACAGCTTATTTTATTCTTAGCATCATTATTTTAAATATAATAGCTTCCTTTTAATGACAAATATCAAAAAGTATTCTCTACAGGGCTACCTAATCAAGAATAGTTGCTGTCAGGATGAAAATTTGGAAATGCAAACAGTTTCTTAATAACTGAAATGTCAATTAAATTCCAATTAGACTTCTCAATAAATGACAATTAGGAGTTAATATTTTCTGCTCCCACACACATTTAAAATACTTCAGACTAGCACCCAAGAATGCTTTCTGAGCTAAATTGTGGCCACAGGCCTGTACTGGAGGTTTGAATTGCAGAATAGGAAAGATTTTGCCTTAAATCAGCATAATGTTTTCCAGAGTTTCTTGGTTGGGCAGGGAATAGCAGTTGGGAAGTTCAGTTATCCTTTAAGAACATAAGAAGTGCCGTACTTGATTAGATGGTCCATCTAGCCCAGTATCTTGCTATCTCTGCTCACTCCCTAGTGGACATTTGGCTTGCCCACTACCCTGGTAACACCATCACCTTCACCTTTGTCACGGTGGAGGGACAGCAGTATGCTTCTTCCAGTTGGACAAAATATACGTCTCCTAGCTGAACACTGCCCAAGTCCACACCTCTGGCACTAGGCCAGCCCCTTTCTGTGACTGCTACCTAGTATATACTGGATCATAAAAAAATCAAAAGATGGGGATTCATGGAAGATAGACCTATGAGACATTTGGCACAACGAATAGGCCCATATTTGACAGTGGCAGAAGTATATGCTATAGTATACCATATAGAGGGAGAGGATTGAATCTGATAGAATGATCTATCCCCCATTCAATATCTTCCCTGGCATCCATCATTTATTGGGTTAAAGATGCCAGAGGAAACATCTCCAACCATTGTATTCAATAGCCATTAATAGACCCATTAGCCATGAATTTATCCAGTCCCTTTTTGAACCTGGATATATTATCTGCCTCCAGTGTCTCCTGTAGACATAGACATAAATTCTGAAGATCATTTTAATAACTCACAATAGCTACCAGTCAACACTCGGAAATACTTTTCACCCTTGTTTTATAGCTATAGGTACTATGGTCTAGAAATAACCCAAAATTAGCTTTCCATTCAGCCTAATTTGGTCCTGTGATGCTAAACTCTTTGCTATCTAAATATATATTACCTTAGTGTTTGATTTCAATATGTCTCCTGTAATGCTAAGAAATATT
Source organism: Crocodylus porosus (assembly GCF_001723895.1). Lineage (NCBI taxonomy): Eukaryota > Metazoa > Chordata > Crocodylia > Crocodylidae > Crocodylus > Crocodylus porosus. The sequence continues at coordinate 48,953,726 of NW_017728948.1, forward strand.
ATGCATTGCACATTTCAAAAGCAGTGTAGAAGTCTTTTACGGGCTCCTCTTGGGTCTAAAACTTACAAGGCATATATTTACAATAATTTAAAGTTTAACTTTCTCACAGTATTTGCAGATACTTGTGTCTGTTTACAGGTTGTCCAAAATATAACCTTCCAATTTTGAGTATACTTACTTGCCTTTTTTATTTCTTAACTCTTTATAAGCATGCAAACTACAAATAAATCCCAGTTGTATACATGTGCTAATCCATAAGGTAGTACTTAAATGCAGTCTATCCAAAAATACACAATATTAAAAACTGCTGTAAGTAATGGACAACTTTTAATGGTGCATAAAATCCAGTGGACTCAGACATTATTTGAATTGCAGATTTAAATATTGAGGGAATAAATTTAGACCTCAATGATATCTGGAAAGCATTCTTTATATCCTCTGGTTGAGTGCTATCACAACTGAAGGTGATAAGAAATATCTGTTGTTGCTATGTGGAGAACTTTAAGCAATTTTTCCAAAATGACCATGAAAAGAAATAAGAGGAGCACATTAAATACCTTGTGAAATAGAAATGAAGTAAGATAAAATAAATTACTACATAATGTTACTAGAGAATTAAAAATGCTGTAATTGTAAGCCACATAATTTTTTCATCTTTTCCTTCCTTCCCTCGTTTCTCAGTACTTCCATCCCTTTCTCCCCAATGAATTCAACAATTAAATGACTTGATGTACTATAAGGACATCCATATTTTTAACTCATCTGGC
>NW_017728948.1:48955727-48958665 GCF_001723895.1 Crocodylus porosus
ATGATCTCCCGAGGTCCCTTCCAGCCCTAATGTCTATGAAATCTATAATGTCTATATTAAAAATAACATTGTAAAATGCTTAGGCAAGCATTTTCTAAACAATATAGTAGTGTTATAATATATATAGCTTATATATAAGATTTTATTTATGAATACTTATGCTAAGCCAGCCATTTGCTTATGCTAAGTAATCATCTTAACTGTGTCAAGGGTGAAAAGTATTTCTGAGTGTCAACCATTTTCAAGTAAGTCTGTGTGCTGTGAATGAGGTGAAGCCTTAGGAATGTGGAAGATGGCACAACGTGGAACAGAAAAACAGACTGGAATGTGAAAGACAACATGTAACTGGTAACAGAATCTGAGATAAACATATGTGAAAAGGTGAATGGTGATTGGTGAAGAGGCCTCCAGAAACTTCCAGGTTTTGGTCAGAGTCCACCCAGTGACCAAAGAAGTGGAGTGAAGGTCTTAGACATACACTCATGACAAAAAAGGCATGTAAATGAATAACATGCATAGGCAATTCCATGTTAATGAAACAAACAGTAAACAGAGTTGGAGCTTGAGATGGGAGAAGAGATGGGCGGAACAAAGGAGGAGCAAGGGTGGAGTGAATGTTAATGAGCATGAACCAAGGTGTATAATGTGCAAAAAACTATTGTTCAGTGCTGCTCCCCTGGTTTCATGGGCTCTGTGTTTGTGAGGGAGCTCGCCCAAAGCGGTCTCCATTCTGAATAAAGCTGTTGCGAGCAATGTGTGCTGGTGTTTGCTCCCTGCTTGCTCTGGCTAATGAGTGCAGGATCCATGAGCAATTGGATCATTGTTTCCTTAGTCATTGGGTGCCACATGGAGTTGGGGGTCTAATATTTTATGGGTATATTTAGTGGTAATAATCAGGGAACAGTCTTTGCCCATAAGAACTTACTATGTAGATTACTTTACTTCTTTAATTAATATTACAAGCATATTCTAATGTAGAATAGATTTGTACCAATGCAGTAGGAAGAGAAAGGAAAAATATTTTGCCACCATTATGTGTTTTCTCTTAAGTTTCCTGTCAAAAACAGAAGTTTACATTTGTGAGTAGGTATAAATAAAGCTTCTCAACCAAAGTACATTTTTGTTTATTTAGATATTATGTTCTAATTGTATCTATAGCTAATCAGGTGCTAGAGCAAATATCAGAGGTAAGACCCAAAATAGTGAGATATTGAACAGCCATGTTAGCCATAAGATTCAATCAAGCAGAATTATTGGAAGAATGCCTCATGGTACCTTTTCACTCACTTGTAGTGTGGCCCTCTTAAAAATGTGGTAAATTTTCTTTTTTGCACCTTTATTTTGTCTGTAACAGTACAGCGTCCTAGGGGTGGCTGTGAAATCCCCTAGCGCCCCCTAGCATCCCAATGTGATATTAAAAGCACCCTCACATCTCGCTCGCCACGTCTTTGATGTCAACAATGTATAAGGGAGGCTGCCCTTAGTCCTCTCTGACATGGTGCCCTGATGTATCTCTGTCTTTGTTCTATCTTGGGTGACTTGGTGCACCCCAGCCTTATAGGCTATGCACGGCTCCACCCACCCCTGTACTACGCCCCAAGCCTCGCAGATGTACCAGATGTTGTTTGGTCGATTTCCCTCTCCATGCCCCACGGACGCTCTCTGGCTTGTCCCGCAGCCTGCACCCCCACTGGCGCTCTCTGGCTTGTCCCCCTTTTGGGGCTTCTCGCAACTGCCCACACTGGGGCTGGGGTCAGTGTACCTCTGAATGTTGTGCCCTCTCTGGCACCGGGATCCCCACGCTACTGTGGAGCCCCTATGAGGCCTCTTCCAACCCCTAATAGCCTCACCCGGTCCTCTGCTGTAACAACAACAGACAATAACTCAAGTCCCTGGGCTATAACACAAAGTTACCTCCTGGCTAACCATTCTCCAAACCACACTACATCTCTGCCCGCCATGTAACTATAGGCTTATACATCCAGGCCTTTTTTCTCTTTCCTACATTCAGGGCTGAGCTCTTTCCTCAGTCAAGCAGTACTCCTTCTTTCTGGCTGCCAGCTGAGAGAGAGAGTGAGCTCACAGCCTCCAGTCTGTTTTATAGTAGTCAGCCCTGCCCCTTCTGGTCAGCTGACTCTCCAGATGTGGGCCCTTGGCTCATGCTGGTTGCCCCTAGCAACCAGCACCTGCACCACTACTCTGGCTTTTCAAGTAGCAGGCACCTTAGGGCCCTGCTACATTGTTATATTTTTAAAACAATTGCAAAAAATGGCTTACAGAGGTTTATTTTTAACTGCTCTTTTTAATGAAATAAAGATCCGATCATTTAGAAAGCCAACCAAAAGAAATTTGGTGATGTGGGTTGAACATTAATGCCATAAAAATTCTAAAAACAATAGTTAACAATGTGCTTTTTGTTCAATATTTTGCACAAAAGAATCATTGCAGCTGAAATAATTATCCATAAATCACAATTCCTTAGATTATCTCTGGGGTTTTCCCTGCCTGTTTCAGGATGATGATGTTTGTCAAAATGTATTTTTAGTTTTCCTGTTTCCTTCCAGCATTGGCAAAGCACCACTATTCTGACCAGTCTGGCTGAAACCCTGAGCCTCAGTTCAGTCCAGATGGTGAAACTCAGCTGCTGTATGGAACAGGTAATAAACAAAAAAACCCACATTTAAAATATTACTGGCAGCAGTATCATATATGCCTTGCAGATAACAGGTGTTCATGTTTTTATGCAACTGCAATCCACTCAAGCATCTTGTGTGTTTATTTTGGAGGCCGCATCACCTTATCTATCTGAATGAACAGTACCATAGTCACTGTAGTGTGGCTATAACTTTTCCTTCTTTATCTTCAATAATTAATCAAAACTGCAGGCAAGGATTTATCCCAACTATGTAAATGGTCAAATAACAAGTTATCACAGAAA
>NW_017728948.1:48959500-48986015 GCF_001723895.1 Crocodylus porosus
AAAAAAAAAAAAAGAGTAAAAGTTGCCAGGGCCAGGATTAGAACTAGCAGACTAGAGAGGAGCTAGGACTGAGAAGCTAGGGCTCTAGACAGAGTCAGGTAGTGGAGAGAGGCAGTGAGGAGAAAGCAGGAATGGAGCAAGGGAAAGCTGGAGGTAAGGAGGGAACTTAGAGATGACAGGGAGTGGGAACAGGGGTTAGAACAAATCTGAGAGGCAGGGCTGGGATGCAGCTCAAAAGTTGGAACAGAGTAAGAGCGGGGAGATGGGGCTGGGAGGCAGAAGGAGGGGAAGCAGAAAGGTGATGGAAAGTGGCAAGAGTGGGGTAGAAGGCAGCAGAAAGGTGGTGAATGGAGTGAGAGTGGGGCAGAAAGAGGGCTGAGAAGCAGCAAGCAGAGGGGAGATGGAGTTGAGAGGAGACCAGGGAAAATGGGGGTTGGAGCCAAGAGGGATTGGAATTAAAATAGGAATGGGGACGGGCTGCGGTAAAACACAACCCAACTTGGGTTTCCATAACAGTGGTTGTATTGAACAGGAAAAGATGGTGACACAATATATGGGCTTATTGGTTTGTTTATATCCACACACACACACACACACACACACACACACACACAATGGCAGCAAGGGTCACAGAGGCTTGGTAGAGGGGCTGAAGTCTGGGAGGAAAGAGATGCGGTCCAAGTTGGACGTGGAAAGGTACAGGTAATATCTATCTATTCTAGGCTGAGAGTTGATCCTTGATGGCCAGTCAGGGTCTCTTTCAGCAAGGTGTTGTCCAGGCAGGGTCTCTGGCAGGGCCTCTGGGATAGATGGGATAGGGTGGTCTGGTGTAGAGCTGGTCTGACCTGGTTCCATCTTCACTACCCCTCTTTATAGGGGCAGACCTTCTATGACCCTAGTGGCAGGGGCATGCCCAGGCAAGGGTCAGCCCTGGTGTACTGAGCATGTGTGCTCCAGGAGAGGACGTGCAGTTTCAGGTGTTTGTGTTGCAGTGGTGAGTTGGCTGGTTTCTGCAGCAGTCTTTGTTTTCCAAATCTGAATCCAGGGAGAGTCAATGCAGGGTGATGGTTGGGTCGTTGATGGTTGGGTCATCGAGTTAATGGTTCAGTCATTCAGGGGGAGTTATTTCACCCACTTACTCAAGGAGCCAGTTTACATGGGAGGGAGGTCAGGAGTCACATAGTTACAAAAGCGTTACAATAAGGTATGGCCAGGTAGGGGACACAACATGTGGACTTGACAAAACTTAACATGACTTATGCTAACTTACACATGTAAGTCTAAATCATATAGTATCAATAAAAAACCCAGTAAAATCAATAAAACAGTAAAAAAAAAATCAATATAAACATAATAATTATACAATTTAAAACAGTGGATATCTATATCAAAAAAGCAGGGCACTTATTTGCAAAGAAGGAGAGAGGAAGAAAAAAAAACACTTGCTACCAAAATAAAATGCTAATACTTATCCTGTGTCTTACCTTACTCATAATTATCTATAGGGAATAGAGAGGGAGAGAAAAAAGGTCAGAAATAGCTGGGGAAGGGAAGGGAATGCATTTCTATATATATAAAAAAAGAAAAGAAAACTGGGGATTGTGTTACATTTACAACTTACATTTGGGACAATTTGGGACTTTCACAATGTTGCCACCTCTCACAATACTGTTTATTTTCAGAAACACAAGCTTCTTGTTTCTCCTGATTACATGAGAAACTAAGACTTTATTTTTTTAAATTGTCTTTTGCAGTTCCACAAATAAACCTGGAAAGGTACCCTACATGTACTATAAAGTTTCAAAAATCAAAGACAAATAAAAACAATCCTAACTTCATTATTTTTAACAATATGCATGATTCTGAATGCTAAAATTGTTATTTTCAAACACTTGGGGGTTAGAAATACTGTTTTCAGACCTACTTTTTTTACACAGGGCAGATATGCATCAAATTTTGGACTTAAACATACTGTTGCAACTGGAGTCACCAGAAGGTGCCATTTTTCATAACCTTTAATGGCTTTTTGTTTGTTTTTTAAAGTGTGCGAATTAGTACTGGTGTTAAAAGAAATGCCATATGTTTTTCTGATTATATCCTTAGAAAAAGCAAAAGCAGGCAATGAAGATATTTGATCTGCTCTGATATTCGGAGGCTAGGAGCACAGGTTGCATTTGTCCCTGCACAAGTTGTGCCATTGCTTGCCCTGGCGCAGTAATATCCTGGGATTGGTGTGTGTACACATGACCAATCTAATCAGGGCTTAATGAGTAGCTGAATGCACTGATGATTTTCTATCATTGATTCAATGATGCAATCTTGGGATAACTGCTCAGGCACAATTTGTGATGTCCTCAGATAAACTGGTAATACTTCTTATCCTTGAAACCTTTTTAGAATTTATCCTGGGACAACAAACATTGATGTCTGAATGACTGCACTTTGTCCTGGGATAAAATGGTTTAGACTGAACTAAGAATATATCCTGATTTCATGTCATCAATTCTTCTACAGTACAGAATCAAATCTGCATTTTCTATTTTTCTTCAAAGGGCAAGATAGTGCTATGTTGTTCTTTTTGCTGTACTTATTTCTTCCACCATAACACTAGAAAATACATTTCAGTACCTGACACCATACAAACATAATAAAAGGAGATTAAATGGGCTGAATTCAGAATTAACTGAGACGCACAAAAAAATCTATATCAGGTACAGAAAGCATCAACTTTGGGACCAAAATAAAATATTTATAGTTTCTTGTACTCTATTTATTACTGCTATCAGCAACAAAACGCTGCTTTACAGAGGCTCCATTTAGATAGAGAATCAAGCATATGGGAGCATAAAGGCAAGTAATCCTATCTATTTTGATAGAAAAATTGAAATGGAAATGGGGAAGGAAATCCAGCTCTGAGAAAACCTCAACTCCTGATACAGTAAGATCTAAATACCTCTAAACAGTAACATTTACTTATGTGTTAGGCACAGAACTAGTCTTCAGATTTTATAGTCCAGAATCTCCTTTGATTGCTTTGATAGAGGAAGTGAGCTTGAATAATTTTCCTTTGGATCATTATTTGTTACACCTGAGCAAAGATTGGGTTTCCATTGTGCTGGGCACTGTACAAAGATGGATTCAGTTTTGCAATGTGTTGGGCAAATGCTGGAGGTGTCAAACACCCTCAACTCTAATTCCGTTAGACTCAACAGTTACTTAAATTATGTAAGAGTCAGTTAAGAGTACTTAGTACTGCATCCTGCCAGTCCTGAAAAATCTTAAAACCAAAAAGTAATGCTATGGAATGCAATAGCTCTCCCTAGAGGCTGGCTCTGAAGTTGAAAGAAAACACAAGCCACCGGTACAAAAAAAAAACAGTGGGGAAGAATTATAACAGTGGCAGGAATATATGGTTACACAATCAAACTACATGCATTATTTTCAATTATAAAAGATATAAATAAACAAGGGACACTAATGATGTCGGTAGTTCCTGCTGGCCACTTACCTGGCCATCTGGATCAGTAAATAAAATTACTGTAATATCTAATAAAGGTTCACTAATCACTAGAAGATGAGGAGTAATACAATATTTGTTGCTGGTAATATTTTTCTCTGGGAACCTAAAATGTGGACAAAATATATAGCTACAACACCCTGAATGAAATAATGTAAGTCAACAGAATCAACTGGAATCCTTACAAAAATGTTGATATTTTGCCAAGAAATAAAATGTTTGTGAAAATGTCTATGGAAGACATTTTCTCACTTCTGACAAGCTTTATAGGGGATTGGAAATATTTAACTGCATTAAAAAGTTTGTGTGTGTTTGTGGAGGAAAAGGGAAGCCTTGTTTGGTTCTTGTTGTGCCTACCTCTATTTGGTTCATTTTGTGACTAACTCTAGAAGGACCCAAATCTATGAACATACACATGCTGCTATACACAAGTAAGTTTACTGTGAGAAATAGTTGCATTGAAGTCAACTGCGCTGTTCATCTATATAAAAGTATTATGGATATAGTAAAAGTAATATGCACGTACATCTTTTTCAGTTTAGCCCTATTTGCTCAGCCAAGCATAAATGTTCTTTCTGTCACAACTGATGCTGTTAGTTCTTTTCTGAACTCCCTCCAACATCTTTTTAAAAGTGCAGATATCAGAACTGACTATAGTGTTCCAATAGAGTTTTCTCACCAGTGCCAAATATAGCAGAATGCTTCCCTGCTTTTACCCAATATTCCCTTGTTAGACATTTTTAAGGCAGTAGTTCCCTGGTTGGAGGTAGAAAAATAGGGTTTGTAGTACAGGTCATCATAATTTTACTTAGGGACTTTCTCCGTTTCCAAAACAAACAAACAAAGAACTAAAAACTTAAGCCCAGAACAACCCAAATAAATTATAGCTAACACCGTCATTTTATTTCTACCGTTACACTACGCTCATCTGAACTTTATCATGTTACATCAAAAATCTTACTTCTTATATTCAAGGTGCTCATCGTCTTGGACCCAGGGTATAACAAAAATCATCTAAAACTCCAGGACAACATTCTTCTTGCATGGTTGAACTGTCTGCAGGAAGGAGAAATCTCATTTGTACAGGAAAGGCAACTCTCACAAGAGTAGGCCAAAAATTTCAGGAAAAACATATTTATCATTATTATATGACATTTGGAAGCCATTCATGTATAGTCCCTATATTTTAGGCACTGTACAAACATATAACAAACTGGTATAAAATGTGAACTACTATAAAACTTGCCTTTCTGCTTTATGTGTACAGCATGTTTCTTCAGCCTTGTTATTTGTAAATGTTATATATTTATGTAATAATATTTATGAAATAACACAAAGTGGGAACTTGATTAAAGTACTAAGGAAGAGTATAAGAGACACAAAAAGAGAAAATTAGGGAGGCCAACACACAATTTGAGATGCAGTTGGCAAGGGACATAAAAGGCAATAAAAAAGGATTCTACGTGTATGTCAAAACTAAGAGGAAAACCGGAGAAATCTAGTTATGGATAGTGCATAGAAGGCTGAAGTATTTAATGTTTCAGTCTTCACAAATAGGGGCAGCTACCAGACGAGGGGTGTAGCTGGCAACAAAGACAGGGAAAGGGACAGCGTACATCGGGGTGGGCAATTATTTGTGTCCAGCTGCATGGGCACTAGGTCCTGGGACCCAGCCACGGGTGAGAGGAGGGAGGAAGGGGCTGCGGGTGCATGCAGCTTGCCCAGGTGATGTGGTCCACTGCTGTGCCCACAACACTCTGTATGGGGCTGAGCCCTACCTGGGGCAGCCTGCACCATTCTCCAGCCTGTTTCCGCTGGCCTGGCCCCAGCCAGCACGCACAGCTTACCGGCAGGGCTGCTCCTGGTGTGGGTGCAGCCACCTGGGTGCTGCACAGCTCCCCTTGCCTCCAGTAGCAGCTGCTTCTCCTGCCCCTGCTGTGCCACTCGGGGCTGGGAAGAAGTTTCAGCCAGGTGGCTCCTACTCCAGTGTGTCGGGCTCTGGCTCCACCTCCTGTCTGCCTTTCACCCACTTGGCCACCTGCCTAATGGCAGGTTACAGATTACTTAGAGAAACTAGATGCTTTCAGATCAGCAGGTCTTGATGGGATGCATCCTAAGGTACTGAAGGAATTGGCTGACATTTTCTAAGCCATTGGCTATGCTCTTTCCAAAACTTGTGGCGGTCAGGTGAGGTTCCAGATGATGCGAAAAGAGCAAGTAGAGTGCCCATCTTTAAGAAAGAGAAACAGGAAGATCTGAGGAACTACAGACCAGTCAGCCTGATCTTGATATCTGGAAAGATCATAATGCAGATCCTCAGGGAATCTATTGTGAAGCATCTACAAGAGAACCAGGTGATCAGAAACAACCGGCATGGATTCACCAAAGGGCAAGTCACTTCTGACTAACATGATTTCTTTTTGTGATAAGGTGACAGGCTCTGTGGATGGGGGAAGAGCAGTGGATGTGATACACTTTCACTTTAGCAAGGCTTTTGACAATGCCTCTCATGAAATTCTCATTAACAAGCTAAGGAAATACAGAGTAATGAAAATACTGCAAGGTGGATATATAACTGGTTTGATTATTGTACTCAATGACTAGTCATCAGTGACTCATTCTGTAGTTGGGAGTTGAGTTCCCCAGAGGTCTGTCCTGAGTCTGGTATTGTTTCATATTTTTATTAATTATTTGAACAATAGGATTGAGACCACACTTAGCAGATGACACCAAATTGCGTGGAGTTGCAGACACTCTGGAGGGCCTGGCTAGGATTCAGAATGACCTGGATAGACTGGAAAAGCGGTCCAAAATCAATCAGGTAAGACGCAAGAGGACAAGTGCAAAGTCCTGCACTTGGAACAGAATAATTGCATGCACAATTATTCTGTGGGGATATGATTTGCTCTGCTGCAGTACTGCTGCAATCTCAAGGTACAGTGAACTATAAACCGAATATGAGCCAACAGCAAAAAAGCAAACAACATACTAGGTTGTATCACAGGAGTGTCATTTACAAAACAAGGGAAGTTCTGCTCTATTCAGCACTAGTGAAGTGTCACCTTTGGGCCCCACAGTTCCAGAAGGATGAGGACAGATTGGAAAGAGTTTGGTGCAGGGCAACAAAAATGGTTAGGAACTTTGGAGGCAAGGCTTATGAGGAAAGGATGAAAGAGCTAGCGTTATTTAGTCTGGAGAAGAGAAGACTGAGGAGAGGATTTGATAATGGCTTTCAAATAACTGAAGGGCAATTATGGAGTGGATGGAGATGAGCTTTTCTCTCCACAGGGGACAGGACTTGGAGCAATGGCCTCAAGATGCATCGGGGAAATCTAGGATGGAGATTAGGAAGAACTTTCTGACTGGTCAAGCATTAGAACAGGCTACCTAAAGAAATTGTGGAATCTCTGTCCTTGGAAGTTTTTAAGAGCAGGTTGGACAGACACTTGGGTGGGAAGGTCTATCAGGAATGGTTCTGCTTTGAGCAGGGTGCTGAATTAAATGACCTTGAGAGGTCCCATCCTGTTTTTCTATGATCCTATGATTATTTATCAACCTTTGCACCAGCCAGCTAGGGAACAGCATGTGGATACAGGGGAGCCCAGGGCTGCCAGCTCCCTCATCTTGAGGGGGGAGCCAGGTGTTGTTTGTAGTGCTACAAAGTTTTCCGGCATCACAAACTGCAAATGCCTGCATGTTTGGATGTGCCCCTGAGGTCCAACCCTAATGTGCTATGATTCTATATTAATAGCTTCTGTATCTTTCTTTGTGATGACATAGAGCCAGTGGTAAAAGCACAGTGCTGACTAAACAATCCTTAATTAGGTGAGTAGGCTTCAAAGGGATGCCTCACACAACTAGGTATGGCAAGATCAGGAAACTTATGGATATTTTGTAGAAACGATCACTTAGCTAAAAAACTGTTTGGTTCCCTGATCTGCTTCTATATAGAGAATACTTATATAACAGTGTTAAATGGCACGGTCTCATTCTATTTTAAACCTTGAGGCTTTTGAATCAATCATTTCTAGCAGTACCAGAAATATTTAAAAAAATCAGGTGCTGAAGGAGATTCTGCTTCTCTGGCAGATATATCAGGGTGTAGTGGTTTTGGAGTTATTGCTTGGATTAAACAGTCTTTAAACACAATAGAGTCCTTTACTTCTGAGCTTGCTGGCCTCTTAGGGAATGTCACAAACATAAATAACACTAAATAGCACAACCTTAAGATAGTTGATGTAGGGTGCACTCACAGTCCTAAGTCTTTCCAGTCCCAGGAAGTCCCCTCTAGCTCCCTGATGCTTCCTCCACACTGCATTCTTCTTTCTTTGCCCAGCTCTGACTCTGGTCCTGGGGTAGTGCAACTGTTTCCAGCCTCACAGCCTTGAGTCTTTTTCCAGACCCTGAAAAGTAACCGTAACCGTAACCGTAACCGTAACCGTAACCGTAACCGTAACCTACCCCCTCTAGCTCTTTTCCTTCAGAGCCTTTAACTTCCATTGCTAGCCAGTTTATCAACCTCAGCTGGCCCAGTCCTCTAGGTGGACCTGTTATGAGGTTTGACTGCCTGCAGCTGGTTGTAGTCCTTGCAAGTCTGCAGACTCCTCCAGCCTGGAGTGTGCAGTCTGCTGCAATCCTTTGCCAGCTAACCAGGTTTTTTTCCCCCTCTTTATGATCAACTGTGATTCACCTGTGCTGCTTTCTACTGAGATCAAGGAGCCATTTATGTGTGGTTATAAATGGCATGACAACTATACGCGTGAGTGAAATGTCTGCTCATCAAAGTTATTCTGAGGTAGGATGGGAATGGGGGTGGGAAGGGGCCAGCCCTTATTCTGTAGGAAAATACAAATCTTCTTGGGAAGGCCTGGAGGGAAAGGAGAGACTTAAGAAGCCCTGAAATTTTTGAAGGATATTCTAAAGAAATCTTTAATATTCTCCTGCAAACATCATAATGAAATTTAAATGAGATTCCTTTCTCTCCACAGCATCTTACCACATAGTTGAGAATTTCAAGAATGAGCTATTAACCAAAGACTCTCTTTAGTTCATGGGTGTGAAAGCAATGGCCTATGGGCTGGATCTGGCCTACAGGAGGTCTCAGAGCTGCCCAAGGGTCTAGGACTGGACCAGCATGCTGCATTAAACATGTGCCAGACTGGTCCTGTACACTATGCATAGGGCTAGCCTGGCACACACTACATGTGGCAGAATTGACTGGAGCCAGGGCAGACTACATGTGGTGCATGCTGGATCCAGTGTGTAGGACCAGCCCCATGCCAGTCATCTGGCCCACGGAGTCAGATGACTTTGACACCCATGCCCTAGTTAATATAGCAAATTAATACTTCTTGTTCATTTGTGACAAAAAAAATCTTTGAAGCAGGCTATGGTATTAATAATTCAATATTCTTTCCTCTGACTCGGTACTGATCCAGTATTTGAGCACTGAAGATTTTATCACAATATAATTCTGAGATCCTGTTTCCTTGGTAAATATCCACTAGCATCTTTTTCAAGAAGTTACAACTCTAGGCAAACTAGTTAAAATCTGTCAGTGCCTGTATGCACACATAGAGGAGCTCTGACACGTTGTAAATACAACACATTGGATTGGACTCAGTCAAGTCTGCTGGAGCATAGTAATTACTGAGCTTCAGCAGACTCCAGTATTACATGTATCAGCATCTCTGAGGGGAAAATTGTCAGTGGAGGCACTTTAAACTAAAGCTTTACTTAAAGTGCCCCTGCCACCATTTTTCAGCACAGGGACGCTGATACATGTGATGCTCTGGGAGCTTTAACAAAAGTGTCTTTTGGAACCACCCTAATAAAAGGGCTCCACCCTAATTAAAGGTCTCTATAAATGTCCCATGTGCCTTAGTATAAATGGGGGAAATCATGGTTGATTATTGTTTACATGTGGTGGATATCCATAGCTGAAAAGGACCCATGCAGTTTTATTACAAAGCATTGTGAATTAATTTTAGAGCCAGATTAATTAAGATTTTAACCAGATGTTCAATTTGGCACTACAATCAGATCTGAAATTTATCCTGGGCTTGACTGTTCAGGGCTGTGACTCTCATCAAAACAGGAAAGGATAGTCATTTACACATACATCTTGAATGACACTTAACTCAAAGTAGCCACTATTGTGCTAATGCAAAGTATTAATGTGGATACTTCACTGGTGCTTAACATGTGCAGTGTGTTTGTCCATCTGTAGGATCCCAGAATAAAATGCTTTATCCCGGAAAAAATCCAGCATTTGTTTTTAGCCCTGGATATACTAATGGCAATTAGGAATATCTGGCCTTTACTTACTGTACTGAGTGCAGTGGGTTGATGTAAACGAAGATCCAGGCTGCAAAAAGCAGCAAAATAATTGAAGTTGTCTTATTTTTGCATGGAAAATGCAATGGAAAGAAAAAGAGCCTTTCTGCACAGATGGGTATGCAGCTCTCAAAATGGTTCTCTCTTAATCCCCAAAGAGATTTTTCCTTCAGTTACTCCTACACTCTGAACTCTTCCTTTATCTGATGACCCACTATGCTTATGCTCCAGAACACCCTGTCAGTTTGGTTGGCATAATAAGCACCTACCTTTACACTCATCTTCCCTGGCTAAAAGTGATTTGCATTTTCTTTGTGTATGCCAGCAAAAAAGATGTGTCACAACTCAGTTTGTCATTCTGCAAATGCAGCCTGAGTGTTATTCAATTTCAGGGTAGGAAAAAAAAACCCAAGAAAGAAAGAAATTCCCATCTCTTCTGTGTGCAAAGCAGCAGCTCACTGCATGGTAACCATGGAGACCTACAGTAAGTTTAGGAGCTGACTTAACTCCTGTGCTTCAGACCAGAAGATGTTAGAATGTACTACATAATAGAACTGACAGGGCCAACCTCTAGAGAGGGCAGTGTTAGATGTAGCACGCTGAAGATCCTCCAAAATTGCATAGATATGACCTGGTCCTCTGCTTATATATATGTTCACTGTCCCCATTTCATTGCATTCAACACAGGGAAAGGGAATCCTCACACCATTTAAAGGGCCACAGACATCTGAAGCTGTATTTTTGTTTTCATACTAAGTTGAAGTCATTGCCCCTTTTCTGCTGTAATCCAATTAGACCTTGACTCCGTGTGATACCCAACAACTAGGGAGACAATGGATCAATGCCATTATGCATTACCTGCACACATTGCTTGTCAACAGCTTTATTCAAAATGGAGACAGCTTCAGGATTGCTCCAACAAACCAGGGAGCACCCACGAACATTAGTTCTTTCCATATTTATACACCTTGGTTTATGCTCATTAACATTTACCCTACCTTTGTCCCTCCTTTGTTGCACCCTTATTCCTCCTCACCTTAAGCTCTGCCTCTGTTTACTGTTTACTTCATTAGTGTGGAATTGCCTATGCATTTAACTTATTTGCATGTCTTTTTGCTATGTGTGCATGCCTAAGACCCTGACCCCTGCTTCTTTCAGTCACTTGTGGTTTCTCCCTGATTTCTTCACTCTCTCCAAGGTCTTGCTTCTGCTTTATCTTCTGATGATAGCTGTTGGTCTGCACCCTGTTCTTATTACACAATGAGCTATATATCTTACAACACTACTATACTGTTAGGCAAATGCTTGCCTAAGCATCTTGCAATGTTACTTTTAACATACCATTCTGTCTTGTGGTTAGCTGCTTTGCTAGACCACAGGTTATAGCCCTTTATTCAGCTGCAGATCCAGTGCTCCCCAAGATCCAAATGTTGTCACCCTAACATCAATATTAAGCGTTTTTTCTTCCCAAAAGA
This sequence comes from Crocodylus porosus, assembly GCF_001723895.1. Taxonomy (NCBI): domain Eukaryota; kingdom Metazoa; phylum Chordata; order Crocodylia; family Crocodylidae; genus Crocodylus; species Crocodylus porosus. The sequence goes on from NW_017728948.1 coordinate 48,970,829, forward strand.
AAGACTGGTGCCCCACATACTTGTATAGCCAGCAGATGACCTATAGTATAGTAGGGGCATATTTTTTTCCCCCTAAAACTTAAATTGGCAGGAATGCTTAATTTATAAAACACATCACGAACCCAAGTGCACACCTAATATAATCTACTAAATTCAGTAGATAGTCCATCAAGGATAAATTTTGCCCACTTGTGTATATTTTCTTGGAAATATATATATTTTTTATCTTGATATTCTTTCTTCCTCACAAAGTCCTGATGTGATTTTTTTCTTCTTTCTTTTCCTGCCACAGGGATCTCTAATGGAAAATTTATTGTAATCTTTTATCCAGATCAGGCAGGTGTGGAGACATCTCTCTGTTCAGTGATGGAAGAAGTAACTGCAACTTGGGAGTAATCAAAAATAAGAAGTACAAAGTAGGATATTTATCACTGATTTGTGATTTCATATACAGGTGAAATCAGAGTATTTTATATACCATGGAATCAGAAAGGGCAAGGTGGAGGAGTAAAGAAAATACAGCAACTAACTAGATTGAGAGAGCAAAATTAAGCAGTTTTGGGGGAGAATTTGCAGGGGAGGTAACCTTATATAATTCTTGATTTCACTAACTTTGGCCTATGGGGTTTGTGTATCTTAATTTCTCTGGTCTGGTATCTGGTATGTTTATCAAATATGATAAACATTTGGTTTGATTTACTCAAAATGGTCTTTCATATTCCTCAGCAAAGAGAGATAGCAGTAGCTCAGAAGGGGAAAGATTGATTGATAGGGAAGGGTATCAGGGGTCAGACCTCATGATCTGTTTAGGTTCCTTCCAACTCTTAGCACCATGCTACTATGGTATTAATTTTACTTGTTGTATAATTGAGTCTGACAATGGATTTTTAAGGATATTCAATTTCTGATGCAAATCCCCTGTGGCTCAGCTGATGTCAGGAAAGAAAAAGTTATTGAATAATAGTTCTTCCTTCAGTCTGGCATCTTTTAGGATCTGATCTCAATTACAGAGCTTATGGTGACCAGCTGGTGAGCTCAGAGCTTGTGGCACATGCAGAACTCCATCAGGAGCTGCACTGGCATGTGCCATTGAGCTCAAATTGCTCACTGGCATTCAGGATTGTGGTGAGGGGAATGTGACCACACCACATTCATCTGAGAGGCCTATGTGCAAGAAATCCTGCCTCAGCTCAAGGCACATGCACCACTAAGCTGGAAAGGTATGCACCACCCCTCACTTTTGCCACTACCCTGGATCCACATGTGGATGTAGACAAAACAGACAGCAACAACAATTATTTGAGCTCTAGAAAATGTGACCTCTGAGGAAAGATTGGAAGAACTGCAATTATTTAGACTAGGGAACACAAAACTGAGGGTGCACTTGATAACAATCTTCCAACACAAAAAGGACATGATTAGAAGGATGGTGATCAGTTATTTTCTCTGTCCATAGGAACAGGCTAAGAAGTAATGAGCTTAAATCACAAAAAAGGAGATTTAAGTTCCATATTACGAAGAACTCTCTAATTAAGAGTTGTTAAGCACTGGAACAAATTAACTGCAGGTTGAAAATCTCCTTCGTTACCCAAACAACTATCCAGGATCATTTAAATAGGGAAGATCCTGCCTTGAACTCTAATGGGTCCCTTCCTATTTTTCTGTTATTCTATTTTCTGTCCCTTTCCACAGGTGGGGAACTCTAACCTTTCTTCTGGGCCTAGTAGGAAAAGCTGAGGAAGGTATGTATATATGATGTGTATTTTCTGCAGCACCCCTCTTTCTCTGTTTTGACTTATTGTTCTGCCCATGTGTAAAAGAAAATATAAGGTTGTTTTTACTATTTCACATGGTATGTATGCAATCTTCAGCTCACTGTTGATGAAGGAAGTCTTATTTGATCTCTGAAGACTCCTTCCATTCCATGGTTGTTCATACAACTGATAAAGAAGAGTCTGTGTGGAAGCTTCCCAGGCTATCAGACAGCTGCTGCTTCCCACTAGATGTGCATCTCTCAGTTGTACATCAAGTGTTATGTAATTCTAAGAGTGAATCCTCTCAGAAGTAGTTCCTGCACTACAAAATGAGGGCAAGAAATTTTGTGTTGGCCATGACTCCAGTGAAAATGTTTTTGAGGTGGTTACAACCCAGGCAGAAGTAATTGTAGGTGACCTGCAGAGGAGGACAGGGGCTTAAGAAAATGAGAAGATATACACAGAGAATGTCAGGAACAGGGGGCAGTAGACTGGGAGGAAGGTAGGAAATTGAGAATATGTGGAAAACATGGAATGAGGTAAAAATAGTATAACACTATACTATATAGCATGAAATGTATGTGGTGAAATACTGCGGTGATTAGTGGTGGATCTAGGACTTTGAACAGGAGAGTGCAGAGAGTGTAGTGCATCTTTAGACATAGCACAACCCATATTTTTTCTCCAGGTAAAAAAAATAGGAGCTTTACTAATATGCTATGGGCCTAGGGTTATACGGTATAGTTTAAGATCAAAGAAAAAGCAAATATACCTTTATAGGAATGAATTAAAAACAGTCTTCGGGGCTGTGAAACAGGAGCTACATTACCAAGAGCAATTAACAGACAGAAGAATTGCAGAAGAAAAGCTAGAGTGATTAATGGAACATCAAGACTATTAAAAAGGAAAGAGGGTTGTTACCACCTGTGAAACAAAGAATTTAGAAGTAATCAGCTAGATGTTAAAAAGCCATGAATTCAACTGACAAGCTCACCGCTGCCTGAATAGAAATGATGCTGCCACAGCCAGGCAGTCAGTTTTAAACTTTGGGTGGAGCAGGAATCAAAGTGGGATGCAGCTGCACCAGTCTATCCCCCCAGATCTGTCCCTGATGATAATGGACAGCAATATGGTTTGGATATACCTATACAGGTAGAAAAGAAAGGAAGAAACATGGGAAAGAGGAAAAAATGAATCTTGATTTTTACAATGTAGCTTAAGGGGAGCAAACCCTGAATTACACCAGTTGTAAGAGAGCACATAAGCACACCCAGACTTTCAGAGATATTGGAAGGAAAATGCTTGAGTGAAGAAATGTGAATCAGAGAAACGTGACCAGAGAATGGCAACTGTGAAGAAGGAAGCAAACAGCCTGTGTCATCCTCCTACCTGTGTCTTGTGTAGCTCTGCCTCAATACTGCCTGCCAGGGGTCCACATCAAACATAACTTTAACAGTCTTCTCTTTGGTTACTCAGGGCTCTAATAGTATGCTGTATCTTCCCAATAGTTTTCCATAGGCTAAGTGCTTTCTGGCTCTTATTGGCTTTTCCCTCTGGCTCTCTATGGAAAGTTCTCTCTTTTGCTATGCAAATTCCTTTTGTAGCATTTTAATGTTGGTCATATGTTTCCTTCTAAGCATTTGCCCAGGTCTAGAGCTTCTATATATCCCAGTAGACTACAGAATCCCATACTTCAAAGGACCAGAAATTATATCGGCCATACATGTGTGTCCACGTGACTAACGCTCTGTTATACAGAGAACTAAACAAAAAAGGTGAAAGAGAAATAGATGTTACATTAAAAGATTAAAAGAGACTTGAGCCAAGGGGTAATTGTGTTGTGGTAGAGCAGAGGATGAGTCAATTTTTTTTTTTTGCCAAACTCATACCAAAATCATGACTCAGGCCCTCAAACATGTTTTTCATTTCCCTTTTATATTTTGTACTTTTAGGATACACTCAGGTCATGTTTTCAAGTTTATGTCCATAGCCAAAAGTAACTTTTGTTTTCAAATGTAAGTAAAGATTCTCAGGTAAGCACTCAACTGTAGCGGTAGGAGCTTTAAGATACCATGATATTATGGGATGTGATAAAATTCTGAGATCTTTCCCCCCCATTTTTACAAGCTAAGGAGCAGAAGCAGAGAATGAAAAAGGAGAAAGAAAGGAAGATAAAAGAAGACTTTCATTAAAAAAAGAAAGGGGAAGAGAGAGGGAAAAAAGGGATTATGAAGTAGGTATAAAAATATAGAAGACACGATGTCAAGGAAGACAGTAAAGGAACAAAAAATGGAAAAGCAAACGTATATTTTTATGTCTTATACATTTTGGTCTCTCAATTTCATTCCAGGCTCACAACAGATTTAGGAAAACATGGTAGGAAAATACCTGAGCTTCAATGTATCTATTCCCCAGCTCACACAAAGTTTAGTATAGAAAAGGCTTATATGATATATCTGGAATATTAGTATAAAGCAAGTTGTCTGTGATGGGATTTGTCTGCTGAATGTAAAAGTGTATTCTTTCGGGTCATGAATTTTTTCTGCTTTCAGCTATATGCAACAATGCTATTTTCCCATCTGTACCCCTCATTTGTAAGATCTGAATGACTCATCTTTGAATTTGCCTTTGAGCTAGACAGCTTTCTTATAGCAATGAAATCCAGCGGCAAATTGGTTACTCTAAGAGTGTCATTCATATTGGCGATGCATATGACACCACGTTCATCTGACCACTGGCCGGGTGTGGCTCAGCGCAGCCATGGCACAGAATTTGGATCAGCCCATTCCCAGCTGGGTCTGGGACTTTCCATAGTCCAGGGGCACATGGGGGAGCACCATTGGGCACAGTCCAGCAGAGGCTCTGGGTCCATTCCCCTCCCCCACTCATGCTCTGGGTGCAGCAGGCAGCCTGCAAAAGCAGCCACCCTATCCTGAGCACAGGTGGAGCCCCCCCCACCCCAGACTGCAGAGTCCCAGATCCGGCCGGGCTGGGGCCCGACACCACTTTTGTCTGGCTGCCAGGAAGGTGCAGCTCAGTGCAGCTGAGGCACAGAAGTGGGATTGGCCTCAGCCTGGCTGGGTCTGGGATGAGGCAGCTGCTGCTGCAGGCTGCCAGCTGCAAGCTGAGCACAGGAGGGGTGGGGTACGGTTGGCCTCCCCTGGGCTACATTCAGTTGCAGGAGCCCCCCCACTGAGACCCCATGCACCCCTGAATGATCAGATCTTCCCAGACCTGGATGGGCCAGGCCTGCCCCGACATGAGTCTCCACTGCTGAGCTGAGCCGCACCCACACATGGCATGCTTGCAACGGGGCTCAAGGTGCAGTAGCAGCAGCCTCTGCCACCTCTGCCCCTGCAGACATGGAAGGGAGCTCCACCCTGCACCCATGGAGGAGTTCCCTGGGCTCTAATCCTCCCACCACCCGGCTGGGATGGGGTGTTACTTTCGTTTCCCTGCTCCTGGCTGGGTTGCACAGTCAGTTGCTCATGGCAGAGGCCTTTATCTGGCCCCCACTCCTTCCCTCCCCCACAGATTGACCTGCTGGGGCCGGGGGGAGAGGGGGAGGGCAGGCATATACATGCACTGAGCTCTTCCCCATCCCAGGATCAACAAAAAGATGCTTTGGGGTCTGCCTGTCGATCAGGATCGATGGGTTGGTGACCACTGGTCTAAGGACATAGGCAGGCAAGGTTCTTTAAGTAGATATGATATATTTTATTAGACCAACTGAGCAGTTGAAAAAAAGTTCTTAGCAAGCTTTCGGGGTAAGTCACCCTTCTTCAGACATAGGAAGTCTCTGCTGCTATAAGAAAGCCTATCTTCTAATAAAAGATATCACATCTACTCAAAGAGCTTTGCCATTATTAGGCCAGGTCTTTTAATCTCAAACTGCTGGTACAGGTGGGCTCCTTGGACATTATCATTTCATTCATGTCATCTAATCAGTAATTAGTCAAGGATCCTTAATAATTTATCACCTAAATATGTAATTATTTTGAAAAATGTAGTATTATTCAATAGAACTCACCATGGAAGGCAGGAAAACCACCTGTAAGACAGGACAGTTTTGGGGAGAATAACAACATTAAACATAGGCATAGCATAGCAGCTCCATGCCCAGAGCAGCTATGATTCACTGGGCAGTGCCAGCCACTGCAGTGCCAACTGTGGCAGCTCCCACTGCAGTGTTGGCTGTTTGGCCTTTTTCAACAAAGGTGGTGGCCAGGGATGCTGCCTTGGTCATTCCCCCTCTCCCCTCCCAGTTATACTACTTGCATTAAGGGTTCATACAAGCATTCAAATGAACCGTGAGAAGTCTTGCAGCTTTGTTTCTCTGGAAGGAAAACCTACTGGGACAGTACTATACAGATGGGGCTGGGTGGGTGCCATGCAGATGGCTGGGTCGCATCAGCAGTGCAGGTTAAGGGACCTCTGTGCACACATCCCAGCATGCTCTGCAGACGCCCTCAGCTGCTGGAGAGTACAAAGAGCAGCCAAGTACACAGAGCAGAGGTGATTGGTTGGCTGATCCAGGGTACCAAGCCCCATGAGGAATTCCTGCTCACAGTCCCCCCTCTCTCCCTTCCTGCTGTGAGGCTTTGGTGCTATTATTACAAAGCATGCTTAGAAAATGCTAGCAGCACTTACAACACTAGTTTCCTAGCATTAAAACAGCAAAGCATATGCTAAATGCCATAATGGTATAATAAAGTTATGCCTTTTCCAGCACTGAGTATATCCAGACAGTATACCTAATGAATGTTGAGCTAACTTCAGACTGCTCCACGCAGGTAATACGATCAGGAGACACCAGTTGTTGGGCCCCCAACCCCCATGCTCCAAAACTAAGCAGTTCTGTTGTGGTAAGGAGCCGGGGGACAGAATGGCGATTGTCGCAGTAGAAACAGAATCTTTATGCATGACCTAAGGTGAAGTTGGGGGTGGGTGACTGGGACATTAGCCACACTGAGCAAAAATCGCCCAAAATTAGAATTAGATAAATCCAAGGATTACATTTTGTGGGGGGGAGGTTATTTAACGATTGACCTAACTTTTAAGAGTTAGGTCAGTTTTATAACAAAAAATATTGTTTCAAAACAAAAAGTTAAAATATTTCATTTTGAAAATACCTGAAGGAAAAGTTCTGACTTTTCTAATATATTTTCCTTTTTTTAATGAAAATTATTAACCACATTCAACATGAACTAAGAAATGTTTTTGGTTAACCTAAAACTGCATTTTCCATCAAATGTAGGATTTGCCAAAAAAGAATCACCCAGCCTTATGTAAGCCTTAACAAATATTCCAGATTTAGACATGTCTACCCATAAATAAAAGAGTAACTGTTATATAAAATAATAATAATAGTTGTTGTTGTTGTTGTTGTTTTAATTCAGCACTGGAGGCTACTGGCTGCCTACACTATCTTAATCCATTACCATCTGCTGTGTGCCTTCATCCTCCAATAATGCATGTCTGACACTACATCATCTAGGTGTCTTTATCTCGATCATCCAAACAGCCTTCTCCCTTCTGTCACCCTGAGGAGCACTTTCTCTGGTGTCTGCATCATTACAATTCTTTCAATGTGACTTAGCCATTGTAGTCATTGTGCTCTGATTTCCTGTGTCAGAATAGGGTCCCTGCACAATTGACATAACTCACTATTGGTTCTTATGCACCATTTTTGTGTTATAGGTAGGGATCTCTGTAAATTGTACTGGAAGTGCCCCCTGCAGTGGCTCCTTTAATGTTTTTCATTTTGCTGCTAGCCACCCCCACCCCTGATTGGCAGAGAGGCGCTGCTGGCTGGGCTGTTTGCAGCTGATTGCTGGGGAAGCTACAATGGAGGCATATTTAAAACCTCTGCCATTTGGGTGGAGGGAAGGCAGGACAAGCCATGAAAAGTAGTATCTTGTTGGCTTGTGCTAGAACTGAGGTTTCACTGGCGTAGATTATACATGGCCTGATTACAGTTTTATGAACTTGAAACTTAGTTTTACTTGTGAATATCTTGGATAACAGGAGCTTGTGCAATGTAAAATAGCCTCTATTTTCTGCCAATAGAAACTAAATTTAAATTTAGGAAAAAAACTGGTTACTTTTTAAAAAAATTCTTAAGATTAGGTCATCCACATTTACTGAGCTGTGATCTCCAGTAAAAGAGGTCCCAGTGAACTGATCTTCCACACAAATCAATGAGAATTACTTGTTTACTGTCATGCTTGTCTAGCAAAGTAATTCACTTTGGAGAGCTGGGGGAACCATCTGTGGTTTTCCCATTCCAGTGGAAAAAAATGTATGCTGTTTTACCTTTTAACAGTAAAGCCAATATGTTGTCATTTACTCAATAATCTTCCAATTCAATCCAGTTGCAGGGATTAGAGTTTAGAATTATTTGGTTTTAGAAGATTTACAAGGAAGTCAGGTAGATGTCTGTAGCAGGGAACCCTTGACCCCTTACCAGGAAGGCCTGAGTAGGTAGGAACCCAGGGGTTAAGCAGGGCAATCAGTGCAGGAGCCCAGGTGGACTGAACCAGGAATTAATAAACCAGACGGCTAATGAAGCAATTAGCTCTACCTGGCCCTAGGGGAGAAGGGCAGGAGGTCCCAGGAGACCATGGAAGGAAGCTGGGCTGGGTGGATATAAGCCCAGTGTTTGAGCAGGCTTTGCTTGCAGCAGGGAGAGGATCCTGAGAGAAAGAGGCTGTTGGAGATGGATATAGGCCCTCACAAGCTGCCTGGTCTCAGGTTGCAGCAAGGGAAGCCACAGGTGAGAGGGCTGTGATAAAAGCTACAGCCTGTGGGTGACACTTTACCCTGAGAGAGGGAGACTATGTGTTATGAAGCAGTTGGCTTGTGATTGATTTTTGCAGTTTAATTTTGGACTTGAGACCAGAGGACTGGGTTGTGGCTATCAGGGTGGAGGAGACCATGTGAAAGGGGTTCCTGAGTATGCTTCTCTGTAATAGGTACCAAAAGTCTGAGGGGCAGGGACTAGCAAGGTGAACCCCCAGGAAAGGGGGCTGCTGTCAAAGCAAGGCCAGTACCCAAAGGCTGAGGTCTTCAACAGTAGGTCAAGCTGGGGGATACAGTTAGAAAGAAAAAAGGGGCCAAGTTTGGAACAGCTGAAACCCTGACAAGTGCTCAGAATCCTATGTGAGCACTCCTTTACAGGGGAAGTACCAGAAAGAGCAAATGCCCCAAGATGGGACTAACACAATCAAGTAGACCAGGACGTGCGAGGTTATACCCAGTCCCAGGGACAACTTCCCCCAACAATGAACAGAGCAAAATCAAAGTTGTGGCAGGCAAGAGAGTGGAGGTGAGGAGGGACCAGGTAAAGACTGAGAAGAGGGGTGGATCTTAAGGGAGAATCACGTGCCTATGTGGCTACCCTCCCCTCACTCCCTTTGGTGTCACAGTGCCATTAGGCTGGAAGGAGTTAAACTGTAAAACATTCATCGAAGAAAAATCATTTTTAAAAGTACTTAATATACGAAAATAAGGATAAGTGTAATGCTTCTTCAGAAATGGGTAAAAGGAGCTGTAAGGTATAACATACTGTACCTTTCATTTTTAAAAAAGGCAATAACAAACCCTATATTGAAAAGCAGGGATGAAGATAACAAACTAGCCAATAATGATAATGATTGAACGGCAAAGAGAATGATAAAGGTGATGACTGGGGCTTTACAGAAAAAGAATAGCCAGGAAAATTATTTATATTTTCTGTAAATTAGCTTATTCTGAAATACTACGCATACTCTGGGATTCATTGCTAACAAAAGTGTTCTTTTACTGACTTGTTCAAGTTTCTAACTGAGCAGGCCATTTCCTATAACATGGCTGTAATTCTGAGACCATGGCTACAGTATCCCCAGTTGTTCTCAGTATTAGTTCAGCAACTCAAATCACTCTTAAAATAAGAGCAGGCCAGTGAATTGGAAGTAATTACTCCAGAAAAAGGAGAACAGAATGTTTTGTTCAGTAACCTGGAAATAATTCATATCCCTATAAACATGCTAAGCAGAAGTTTTCCTTCCTATCTCACTCAGTTTTGTATTTCTTCTGTTTAAATAAAGCAGCAGTGGGGAAGATAACTTATAGTCAGTCTCTTCTTGGGATACACAAGGTAATGAATTATGTTATTTGGAAATGCACTGTAACTCAACAATTATTAAGCAAGCTTTTGGATTCAAAAACCCTTTGTCAGGCTAAGGAAGTTTCAGCAGCTGGTGTGTCCTCTTCCTGGATGTAATGAAAAGTAAAGAAGCCGGAGGCTGGTCTGCTATGCATACAAGACAGGTAGTCAGTGAAAATGTAGATTGAGGGTCAATGGGTGAGAGACAGGCTGGGACGGGGTGGGGGGGAGAGAGAGAAGGGGGATGAATAGTGGAGAGGTACCTAGGGAGTCAGAAGTCAGGTAGGTTATAATGTGTCATAAATCCAATATCTATATTTAGTCCATAATTTTTAGTATCCAGGAGGTTGAACTGGAGTTCATAGGCTTGTCTCTGGGAAGTGTTTTGTAAGTTTCCTTTGAGGATCAGGACTGAGAGATTGGAGAGAGAGTCATTTTTTTGTGAGAAATGTGCCCCCACAGGTAATTGGATATTCCTGTCTTTGACACCCATTGACTCCTCAATCTACATTTTCACTGACTACCTGTCTTGTATGCATACCAGCCCAGCCTCTGGCTTCTTTACTTTTCATTTCATCCAGGAAGAGCACATACCAACTGCTGAAACTTCCTTAACCTGACGAAGGGTTTTTGAACCTGAAAGCTTGCTTAATAATTGTTTTCCAACTTTTTAAGTTGGTCTAATAAAAGATATCAGATTCACCCAAGGAATCTTGTCTGCCTTGGAATTTATATGACCTTTTATTTATATGTGGTCCTAGTTTGTGACCTTTACATTCCCCTCCTTCTGGAAAGCATTTAAGAATGGCCCTGATAAGTACATCTCTGTGGAGGACTGCTTTTAAGGACTAGAATGACAATAGGTCTCTATAATAGCACTATATACACACATATGTTTATGTACAAGGCAGGGTAGAGATAAAACTTACAGACCTACTGAATCAGAGATGCATAAGCATGTTCAGTGGAGGGCAACAAAAATTGTTAGGAGGCTGGGCAACATGACTTCTGAGGAGAGGCTGAGGGAACTGGCCTTCTTTATTCTAGAGAACAGATTGATGGAGAATTTAATAGCAGCCTTCAACTACCTGAAGGGGGGTTCCAAAGAGGATGAAGCTGGACTGTTCTCAGTGGTGGCAGATGACAGAACAAGGAGCAATGGTCTCAAGTTATGGCAAGAATATTTTAGATTAGATATTAGGAAAAGCTTTCTCATGAGGAGAATAGCAAAGCACTGGGTACCCAGACGGGTTATGGAATCTCCTTCCTTAGAGGTTTTTAAGACCTAGGTGGACAAAGCCTTGCCTTGGATGATCTAGTTGGGGATGGTCCTGTTTTGAACAGAGGACTGGACTAGAAGTTGATCTCCTGAGGTCCCTTCCAACCCTAATGTCCTACCATTCCAAACTTTTGTGAGCAAGAGCTTACCTAACTTCAGACTACCATGGCTAACTACCTCTCTCTGCTTATGTTTATGTATAGTTAGTAAACATGATTATTTAGACTGTACTGCATGCATGTAATTCCTTCATATTTGTATTGTAAAAAGAGCAAAAGACACAGCAATGCTTAAATACTATGCTGAATCAGTGTCCATTATCAGATCTAAACAGCTACTTTTACAAATATTATCTGCGTGTACTGCTGCCTTAGATGTGCTTGACTGGCTAACATTATGATACAATTTCTGTGAATGCAATTACGGAAGTGGTGTTTCTATATATTTTTTGAAAATGTTCATCATCTTGGAGCATTTGAGAGAAACAAAGTCATTTTTTTCCCCACAGAAAGACTTAATTTTGAGCAAAATACTACTTTCTGATCTATAGATTGTCAAATATTTCTGTTGTAAATACTTATCCATCTTTACAGATAAGAACATTCAGGCAAATGATAGTTTGTATCATTTTCCAAAGTCTGAAACTGTAAGTAACTAAAATAAACTGTAACATCTCAGTGAAAATGACTTCCAAGATGGGAATAATATAAAGATACTACAGGATAAAACAGATTAGCTTTGCTAATCTAAAGTGCTATTAGCAAACACACATTTTTTTATTGTAACTCATGAGATTTGTAAGTTGACAGCATTCTTAAAGGTGAAGTGATATGTTGCAGGTGGAGAAAGAGCTACTTGAAGTCTGGGGTTTGAGATGTACAGATTTAACATATTTGCATATGTGAATATAAAGTTATTTTCTGTTGAATCTGCTAATGCCAATGCATGCATAGTTTTTCTTTACGTTTACAGTATATTCTGTGTCTGCCAGTCTTGCAGTATTACTAACTCACACTGTTGGGGTGGAGTCACAAGTGTGAGTTAAGAACACTTATGAACACCGTGGATAAAATAACATATAGGATCTGTCTTACTCTAGCTTGCTTGCTTATGCTTGGTTATGCATGCTTGGTTATTCTTGTTTTCTGTTTTACTGGTTGACAGACTTGGGATCACACTGTGTCCATCATTTCTCTTAGTTTCCCAAGTAACAGTTCTGGCCTTAAATGTCTTCTGTTATACATCTCATTGGTCAGTAATGATGCGTACTTTATTTTTAAGAAAGAGAAATTCCTGTTCTATTCTATACTATGCAATTTAAGATAATCCACAACACAGCATACCACACTGTAAGAGAGGTATGGAAATGTAAACCTATTACACTTTTGTTCTGCATTGGTTGTCTGTGCAATTCAATTGTATTTCATGGTATTGAAGGTTCTTTTTGAATATAGACCCCTAGGACATACTTATGCATGAGATTATTTCTTGTTCTAGGTCTTCTTGTCTTGCAACATATTGCAGCTGACCAGAATGAAATGAGGACAGAATCTTCTTTCACTTTGCATGCCCAAATTGCAGTTTCCCAGGTGCATTTTTGGCAGTTATGCACAACTTGTTATCCTGCTCCATATACAGTAGGGATGCTTCAGCATCCACATGGGTACTGCATACTAAGCCTGTGCAAATAGGGAACTGTTTGATTCAAATTTGGATTTGGCCGATTCAAAATCCTCAGTGATTCGATTCAGAGATTTGAATGCTTTTCTGATTCGATTCAGCCAAATTGGCTTCAGAAGATTCAGAGCTGATTCGCAGAGATTTGGCCAGACAGTATAATGAAAAACCTATAACTTTGCTGCTTTTTTAGCTGATTTGGATGAAACTTGCAGGCATGGTAACCTCTTCTGAGGGCATGAAGCCTGCCAAGCTTCAAGGTGATAGGTGCAGGGGTTTCTGGGAAACTGCACCTCAAAGTCCTAAAAGCAAAACTCATGACATAGGTGACACACTGTGTATGTTAAGCCACAGGGGGGGTGAAAACTGCAGGCCTGCTAGGCCATGCTGTGGCCACAAATCCTGCCAGCTGTCAAGGAGATGGGTGCAGAGGGAGTCTGGGTTCTGGGGCCCTGCACCTCTGGCCACAGGCTGGCAAAACATGACATCAATGAGTGACACTGTTTGTCACTAATGATGCGTACTTTATTTCTTTCTGGCACTGGGACTCTGCACAACATAGCCTCCCCTACAGCCTCAGTCCAGTTCAGCACTGTAAATGACTGCAGGTAAAAGTAACTTTGGTGGCTCAGCACCAATAGCACCAGTAGCACCTAAGGTAACCAAACTGAACTGTCAGGCCCTTCTTTCCTCTCAAGTAGGAGCACCTACTTGATGCATGTCTGTAAGGTGCACCCTCACTGTGCGATTTTGTATGTATGTGTTTGTGTGTGTGTGTGTATTTGTGATCAGGTGTACCCTTCCTGGTGCTGGGGCCTTTGCACAACATGGCAGTGTGCCCCAGTGAGGTCTCCACCCCACTAAAGTCTCAGCCTGGTCCACCACTGTAAATGACAGCAGGTACGAATAACTTAGTGAGTGAGCAGCAGCACTAGCAGGATCTCTGGTAGCCTAGCCAAACTGTCACAGACCCTTTCTTTTTATAAGGGAATTGAAAGCAAGAAGTAAAGATGTTGTGTTGGATATATGTTACTCATGGTGTATGATGGCTTATCTTGTGTTTTTTATGTGTATATGCTTATTATAAAAAAAAAAAGGCATAGTTAGAGAAATATGACTTAGGAAAAACCCTCTGTCAGGCTGAGGAAGCACCTGAAGTTTGTGTGTCTCCTGGTCCTGAAAGGAAGGAATAGTAAAGAAGCCAGAGACTGGCCTGGCATGCAATGCAGGCAAGAAAGCCAGTCAGTGAAAATGGAGGCATCAGGGGGTGAGGGACAGGCTGTGGGGCGGGTGAAGGGGGAAGGGGGCTGTAGCAGTGCAGGCAGAAGTGCAGAGGTACCTGGGAAATCAGAGGTCCAGCAGGTTGTAGTGTCAGAATTCCACTTTGAATATTGAGTCTATGAGTCTCTGTGCCTAGGAGGCTGAAGAAATGAAGTCCATAGGCCTGGCTCTGACAAGTGGTTTGTACATTTGAACAAGCACCTAACCTCATCACCAGAACTGAAGCCAACTTCCTATAGCTCAAAACACAAAACCTGCCAACTATCTCCAGTACCCCCATGAACTGTACACCAGAATCTATCAAAGGCAACAATACCCAACTACTTGTGGAGGCACATTCCTCACCAAAAAAAACACTTTTAGTACAGTTTTAGTGATAATGACCAGGACCTGAGGTCTCCTCCTTCCCATAGCCCCAGGCCATACCTCCAAGTTCATCCTGGCAGGGGAGCAAGCTCAGCAGGGACAAGTTCTTCCCCTGCCTGCTGGTGATGCAGTGAGTGCCTCAGTGTTAGATCTCCTTGCCCTGGCTGATCTGCCTTTGGCAGTGCTGGCAAATAGCAAACCAGGGATCACATGCCAGCTCAAAATGCATCTACACTACGCTACTTGCCTGCGTCTGGGTTGAGGGTGGGGATGCTGCCTTAGCCCCCTCCTCAGCAGGGTGAGGCACAATAGCAGAAGGAGGTGCCTCAGCTGAGCAACTTGCCTGAACCTCCACAACCTCAACCTCAACCTCCTCCAAGGTGCTAGGGGAACTTTGAGGGGTGTTGAGCACAAACTCTGATTTCCTCTTGGTCCACAGAATTGCTTGATCCAGGGTGCTCAGGTCCCCTGGTTCCAGCTCTAGCTCCTCCTCTGGCAGTGGGAGGCAGTGATTCTGCTGCTGATGCCTATTTCTGGAGTTAGGGGAGGTGGTGAAGGTGCAGGGACTTAGGTGCTACTCCCACCTCCTCGTTTCCATTGGCAGCAGAAGCATCATGGCTGCTTGGGAAGAGTATACGTCTATGGGGTGGGGTGGGGGGTGCAGCTCTAGCTCTCCCCCAACCC
>NW_017728948.1:48986115-49008782 GCF_001723895.1 Crocodylus porosus
CCCCGTCAGAAGACCTGGCACCTGCCTTTCCAGGATGCTTCATATTAATTTTTCCTGTGCTGCAAATGGGGTGTGTGTGTGTGTCACTCCTTATATGTTGCATATTTTATTCCCTCAGTGTTGCATGCATGCGCTGGACTCTTCTTTGATTGTTAGTTCTTAATAGTTATTACTGAATCAATGTAAAAAATGTGTGCTGTCCATCTTTGTCTCTGCTGTGATGTAGTTATTTACTATTAATTATGAATGTGAAGCGTGACTGTTGTGTTTTGTTCCCTCTGTGTTGCCTGCATGCACTGAACTCTGCTTTGATTATTAATAACTATATATAGTGTCTTCTTCTGTAATGCGCTATTAATGTAAATGTGTGACTACTACTGTACTTCTTGTTCTTCTTCTATGTTGTAATGTATACCTAAAATAACATATCTCCTCCTAAGACCTTGAGTTCTGTTAGTCTCAATCTGAATCTCTGTCTGACTTCTGTGTTGTCTTTAGTCTGTATGTAAACTAACTATAATAATATTAATACCTAATAACTATATATAATCTGATTCTGAATCTCTTCTTCTTCTATGAATATCTGACTTCTTCTATGTGTGTGAGAGTGTGGAATGTGTATTTCCCTGCACAATGATGGATCACACTGCCAGGGAAAACATTGAGCTTTCTTTTTTAAAAGAACTGCAAAATCCCCCCAACCCAAAACCAAATATAAATTGAAAGAAATGAACTGGGTAAGTATTAAGTAGAGAGAGTCTAAGATAAACTAAGCTAAGTTAAGCTGAATCCTATCCAATCCTTTCTAAAAACAAAAAAGAGCAGGTGACTGACTGACTATGAAGCAAGCCAGGCAGTCCAGTACCTTTCTGATGCTGTTGCTCACTCAGGAACAGCATAAAAGCCTCTGTCTGCAGGCTTGCTATGCCTTTTGTGAGCTGGTTCTATGTCCGTCTTCCAAGACACTGGAAGGACAGTCAGAGAGAAGTCACAGTCAATGGCCAGTTAGAGATGTCAGTTCTTTCCCTCCTGCTCTCCGTCCCTCTTCTAAGTTTCTGTTTCCCCATAAACACTGCCCTCAGTCTCTGAATCACCAAATCTTTTCCGAATCTATTTGGAGGCTCCAAATCAATTCAAAAAGTTTTACAATTCTAGCAATTTGGTTCAGATTTAGAGATTTGGCCTCAGAATTGGACCAAATCTTCTCCAAATCAAATCGTCAACCAAAGCTTTGCACAGCTTTAAAAGCAATAGGGTATGCTCTGGCTGGCAGTTGTATGGCTTTATATGCATACATTTGAATGTAAGTTCTGACATTGTGGCCTGAGAAAAACCAAGAGTAGGATGATGACCCTCCTGTATTATAGTTCAATAGCTGGGTCATTAGGGCACTAACTCAAGAAATGGAAGCCCTGGGATCTAAGTGCTCCCCCTTTCACCTTCAGGACATTTGAATGTGCATCCCTGTGACATCCCAGCACAGCACAAAGACTGGGGGAACTGGGCTTATTTGGGCTAGGTAAGAGGAGAGAGAGAGGAGATTTAATAGTAGTCTTCAACTATCTGAAGAGGGTTCAGAAGAGGATCAAGCTAAGCTATTTCCAGTGGTGGCAGATGACAAAACAAAGAACAATGGTCTCAAGTTGCAGCAAGAACAGTTTAGGTTAGATATTAGGAAGAATTTTCTCACTAGGAAGGTTGTAAAACACTGGGACAGGTTACCCAGAGAGGAGGTGGAAGCTCCATCCTTGGGCATTTTCAAAACCTGGCTAGACAAAGCTTTGGCTGGGATGATCTAGTTGGGGATAGTCCTGCTTTGAGCAGGGGGTTGGACTAGAGGACCTCCTGAGGTCCCTTACAACCCTAACTTTCTATGTTTCTAAGTTAAGCCTCACGTTCTTCCTGAATGCCACTTTGATCCCCTTCCCTTGCCTGATCTGGTGCTCTTCTTTCTGTTCTCCACCCAATCTAGTGCTCTGTTTTCTGCTTCCTGCCCTATCTGCCATGCACAGTGGCTGCTTATACATTTTTTGTATGTATGTTATAGGTTGGCCACTCCTGCCCTAGCTGATTTTGCTTCTCCTGGTCCCACATACCTTTGGCTCTTCTGTTAGTTGCCCAAGTGGCCAGCTTCAAAAGCATGGCTGAGGCAGAGACTAGGTAATGCTTGACCTGTGGCCTGGTAGTTATAGCACTGTGTTTGGAAATCAATGAGATAAAGGCTAAAGTTCCCTCTCGGTGAAGGGAGATTAAAGCCCACATCTCTTACTTTCTGGGCAAGTACTCTAGCCACTTGGATATTGGGATAAAGCATGAAAGGGCTCTTCTTTGGTGCCTAATACCTGCTAATCAAGGATTGTTTTGCTGGGTACAATTTTGTGGCTCCTATGCTCCCAGTGTGAATGCATATGGAGCCTCTCATCTGCCTGAACTATGCACAGACTACTGTACGAGCTCAAGGACCCACACTGCTTATGCAGTACGGCTTCAAACAGTGTGCAAGTGTCAAAAATGCCAGCTATTTATGTGGGAAACTGCCACTTGGAATATTAAATGAAATAGGATTTTTCCCTTGATGTTTTTCTACAGAATTGAACTTCAGCATTTCCTAGATCTTGGGGTCAGAGAATCCAGGATTTGTGACATGTCACTCACCTGATGGATTCATAGAAAATTATGGCTGAAAGAGACCTCTGGAAGCCATGTAGACCAACCCCCTCCCTAAGGTAGGATCATCTCCAGTGGCATAGGACTCCTAGAGCAGTGGGTAGCACCATTTTGTTCACTCCACTCACCTGCCCCCCTCACTTCCCTTCACTCATATATGCAGTTTGATGCAGCATTGTCCAATTCCTGCAGTCAGACAGAGGTATTCCAGGGCTTCCCTCATCACTGAAAAGACTTGGGGAGGGATGGAAAAGGGAGAGAAGCAGAGCACCCTGTCACAGGCCAGCTGGGCACTGTGAGCATATCAATTTAGTTGCAGGCTGACTGGGTGCTGCAACTATATCAGCCACTGGGCTGTTGAGTTTGGGATTGAGGAGGCAGGGTTGGGAGTGAAACAAAGGCAAATTTTTATAGCTTACACACACAAGAGTTAACAGAAAGATAAATGCAACAAGCAGATAATGCAGTATTAAAGAGCTAATGGTAAATAATAACAACAGATAATAACAGGTAGATAACAGTTCTGTCACAGGCCAACTGGGCTCTGTGAGGGTATCAACCACTGGGCTGTTGAAAACAGATAGACAGACATGGATTGGCAACTTATCGATAGTCCCTCGATGACAGGTGCATGCCAAGTGGTTCCGGTGAACAAGGGGATGGCAATCTATGGCCTATGGGCCCAGTCTAACCTCTGGAATCATTGGATCTAGCCTAGAGAGCTGTGGGCATGGGTTTTGGTAGCATTTCAATGGTGGGCAGCTTTGTCTGTGCTGTGGTTGAGCTGGCAGGCAGACAAAGGAGATGGGAGAAGCAGTGGCAGTGGCAATGGGTGGATCCTAGCACTGTCCCACCTCAGATCCAGGCTGGGTCGTTTTGGAATGCCCTCAGAAAAAGTTACTAACCTCTGGCTTAGTCACTTAGATTCATACCCACTAAACTGTGGCCTACAATCTGACATAGCTATAACTAGCTAAAATTAATTTGACATGAGCTTTTTTAGCTGTAGTATCTTCTACTCAAATTGACTTGGGAGAGTGATAAAAATAGCCTAGAACAAGCACATTGTTTTTTCCAGACAGTCTAAAAATATCTGTGCCTACTTTGGTCCCATATTTCTTGTGCCACCAACATATATTCTTTTGCTGATGAGGCCTGTATTTTGGCATGTGCATCAAGCCTTAATAACTTCTTCCCTGTCATTGTTCATTAGAGACAAAATGTCTTCAGTTCTCCTTGATTTTGCAGTCAATAAATCGTCATTGCATATCTTTTTTTATAACTTATTTTTCTGTACCAGCTCAAGGATATCCATCTTGGTGCCAGGAACATTTTTGTTTGTTTAGCTTCAACTTAACCACTCTTATTATTCCCAGAGCTTTTACTGTTTATCCACAAGTCAAAATATCATTTATGTATATTTTAGAATCCCCCATCCCACAGATGTATTTTGCAGAAAGAATATCTCCAAAAAAGTATTGAATACACACTATTATGAACACCTGCCAGAATCTTGCTCATACATCCATATTTGGCATCAGTTGTACACTCTAAAATTCCTCTCTTTCTCCAAGGCAGTAAAAATTAAATGTTTTATGTATTTAATTAGTTCTTTGGTTCTATATCCTAGAATTGTTTTATTTTTCTTTTCCACAAAGACTAGCAAGAGTACCCATTGTTTTGGTTCTTTGACTCACTCCCATGTTGGTGAGTCTATCTCACCATACATAAAAAAATAGAGAAGTCTCCTAGAATTAGGGTGGGGAGAATGTAGTAGGGACATGAATTGTGGAAGATGGGCTTTTTCAGTTCTATTCAGTGAATGAAAAATAATTGGACTGGAAAATATTTTAATGAACATTTTCCAGTTAATGGTACTTAAAAACAAAAGTTTTTATAGCTCACTAGCAAAAGTTTGATTTGTTCAGTCCCACAAAGAATAGCTAAGTAATTATAAATTGTAATTTTTTTACCATTATTATTTTAATGAAAATCTAATAAAAATGAAGGTTGTTTCAAATTGACCAAACAGCACTAAATGGAGCCCTTAGGATCAGATGCCAATTATGAATAGTTGCTAAGATAGATATAATTATTTTTAAATAATCAAAATGGACAAGGTAATTGATTATTTCAGTCTTATACAAATGGCCTTGATATGGAAACTGATTTTTTCTGACCTGAAGGACTAATTATTGTATATTATGTACAAGTATCACAACATTAATTTTCCCTTGAACCATATTCAGTTTAGATCATTAATTCTAGCCATAAAAAACCTAATATTATCTAAAACATTTTCTATATCTTCTATAAATTGCAATTTGTAAAAGAAAAAGCATGGGAGGTTATGCCTAAACAGTATAACAATGTCACTCACTTCTCAAGTGTTGGAAGCACTTTGCATTTGACCACCCAGTGCTGCAAAATGCCATTGTTTCAAGATAACGCCATGCTCATTTCACCATTTGCATTTCATGTTCAGGGTTTAAACAATTGCAATACCATATGAGATTACATTGTAAGATGATAGTGTATGAGTTTTTCTTCATTCAGGACATGAGGCAAGATAATTTCTTCTTTCTTTCTAGATCAATGACTGATTTACAGAGACTGACAAGTGTATGGTTTTAATGTTTTCAGCATATTACAACATTACATTAGTAGGGGAATAGTAAAATCTTTGAAAAATAGGTGCATTTGTCTCTGATCACATTCATCTACTGTTCCAGTTTCCCAGACAGTGAAAGAGAAAATCTATCAAATGGCTTTTTCATGTGAAGTGACATGGAGAGATTCAGGGAGAGGAAGCACATAAAGGGAATAAGCCAAGATATAGACAGCTCATATTACCTACACGAGAATGATGACCAAATGATGGATATCCAGCATCAAAGAGGGTAGGACAACTGTTCTGGACTGCAAGATTTTTCCTTTAAATAATGTTTTTTCCTCCACAAACAGATGGCAGAGATCTCTAACAGCAGGCATAGCAATCCTAATTCCCAGTAGAAATCCTGATCCTATGAGCTTTTGGATGATTCACACAAAATGGAAAGCGTCCAAAGCTTTCACTTAGTTGATTTCTCAGTGTGTTTCAAAGCATTAAAGTCAGAGAATGCAGATAGAGGTTGAGTGGCAGCAAAGCAAAGCATCCAGCAATTTTGCCAGTGCCAGGAGACTGAGAGGAGAGAAGCTATGATGAGTTTAGGTAAAGATCTCTTCTGTTTAGCAGACTTCGCAAAAATAGACCAGTGTTTCCCAAATTTTTGCTCTGTGGGACACTGTTTCTGGATTAAAATTAGTGGCACACGTCACTCTTGCACCTTGCATGTGTATGTTTTTAAACTTATAACATATTCCATTCCCCTGCCAGAAAAAAAAAATTATACTAGTGCTGTGATGCACTGTTAAAACATAACTCCATAACTTTTCAGAATTTTGCTGCACACCTCTTGAAAATCACTGATCTAGATCTCAATTCAGCAAAAATATGAAGGGGGCCTTGAGGCTAAAAAGATGAGAATCATTCCTAAAGCTGGTGCCACTTACAGGTAGCAGAAGCAGGACCTCAGCTTGCTGTGCCCTGCTCCTGACACCGTTTGTCTTCTTCCAGTCCCTGGTCTGTATCTCAAGGGGCAAGGACAGCTGTGGCTACTCTTGCAGGGTCTCACAAGCCAGTGTGGCCCCTCCTGCCAGCCCCCAGGAGCATGGAAGGAGGGAAGGGGATGAGCCAGGATGAAAAGTGTGGCTCCATCTGTGAGTCAGTCCATCCACCTACTTGCAGAAAAGCGTGCTTCTGGGAGCATGAAAGGACCCTGCACAGGGGCTGCCTGGGGGAGGGAAGGGTGGAGGAAAGCAGCGGCCATCCCGAGGAGCAGCTGCAAGTGCCACTGGAGTAGTTGGGGCAGGTGCAGAGTGCCAGATGAGGGAGGAGAGCATTTACCTGCTTGCACAGGTTGCCACATTGTTCACTGCCTCTGATTTCCACACATCAAACATATGCAAAACAAGCCTTTTACCATAATATGGAAACAAAGAAGCAAAGCTCCAGGGTTGGTGCAATTATGTGGTGCCTTTTGGAAACACTAATTCAATCAAGTTCACTTAGCAAGAGTCAAGACGGGTTACATTTTCATTTGTTCGAGTGTTTAATCCAATAATTCTATATCCAGGTAAGAGCATTGTTTCTTGTCCTGGAAAGTTATCTTGAAGTTACCTGGTTTGCAGAGTTCAAGTTCAATTTTAAATTTTCATATATTCCTCTTATCTAAGACAGTTACCAGTAGCCTCAACAGAGCCAGCAGCCACAATCCAGACAGCTCAGATTTACTGGAATATAAGGGATTCCTCGTTAAGCTGCTTTCTCCACCTACATACCTTTACTGACTTTAAGGAGAGAGTTGGCATAGGAGTTGCTCCAGGGATCCTGCAGCAATTTGGGATTCCCTAATGTTAAGCCATCTTCACCATAACTCTGCATTATCCAGAACTTGAAACCTACCTCAGTGTATCAGAGATTCTAGAATTATCATCCTTTGGTTTGAAAAGAGAGAAAATTTTATATGGGAGCTCTTGAGGAGCAAGAAACATGCAATTGTACAATACTTAGTTCTTCAGAGTCCATTCTCTGAGTAAAGCTATATTGTAGTCATTTATTGAATGCAAACCACATAATGCATTGCTAGCTCTGTTTTTACATTCTCAGTGGGTGCGTCCACATGTTGACCTATGTTGAAATTGTTCTAGTGCCATGCTGGCACTGTACGGTTAGTTTTCTCTGCTACTTCACCATAGTAACGTGCTAAAATGGGGGAGTGCATTGCTATGTCAAAATAGCTGCCGATCACATGAAGACTCATATGATCACTACATTGCCAAAGCACAGCGTATGATGATGTAGCATGTTACTATGGCAATGGAGGGTGACATGTACATGTGCCCAGTATGTGTTTTACCATAAACTAGAAAAAGACCCTAAAAAGTTCCTGGAGGTATGGTAATATTATTCCTCTCAAATTGTCCAAAATCTGCCATATGTGTTAGAAAGACTGGGCAGAACTAAGTTATCATCGATACATTGGGAAAAGTTTATTATGTTTTTTGACTAGCCGTGACTTTGTGTAAAAATAGAGGGCAAAGGGTTAACATGAGCCATGTTTCTTTATATCAAATTATACCATGGGAAACATGTCACTAGGCTACATGTATGTTTTAACAATCACGAACAGTGCTTATAGTCAGACTGCTCAGACTTAAAATACTTGTAGCAAAATAACAGGGCCAGCTAAAAAATACATGCCATCTGCTGCAGGTGTACACTTAAATAACAAAAACTAATCAAAAATATATTTTTACTCATAAACAAACATTGAAAATGAGCCGCATTTTCATTCTTGGCTGGAATATCAGACTCCATTTTTAACTTTATTTTTTATTTGTAGGAAACAGAAGGCCTTTTGTGATAAACCTGCGGTCATTTGCCAGGTTTTTGGTTGTAGCCATGTTGATCTAAGGACATACGGAGACAAGGGTATTTGAGTACATGTGATATCTTTTATTAGACCAACTGAGTAGTTGGAAAAATGTTCTTATCAAGCTTTCAGGTGCAATCACCCTTCTTCAGGCATTGGGATTCTCTGCTGTTCTGAGACTCCAAGGAATGAGAGAAGCTAAAAATGTGGCAGGATGCCAGTGAGAATGTAATTAGGAAAACAAAAAGGTAAAGCAGGGAGAGGAGGGGGGAATGAAGTTCACTTCATATTTATGAAGTTTGTAGGCTTGTCTACAAAAGGTGTTTTGTAAGTTATCAGATGTCAGGCAGGTTGTAGTGTATCGTAACTTACAAAACACCTTCCGTAGACAAGCCTATGAACCTCACTTCATAAATATACTGGATACAAAAATCAGAGACTCAATATAGACATTGGATTTATGACATATTACAACCTGCCTGACATCCAAATTGTTAATAAACATTTTGAACAGCAAAGGGCCTAGGACAAACCCCCGTAGGACTTTACTCAAAACCTCCTGCCATTCTGACATGGACTCATTAATACCATAATTACTCAAATTATTCTAATATAAAATTAGGTCAACCCTCCCCCCCCGGCCAATCAGCATGAGAAACAAGCTCCTCCTCTCACATTCTCATACGAGGAAGCTTTATTCCGT
Organism: Crocodylus porosus; assembly: GCF_001723895.1. Lineage (NCBI taxonomy): Eukaryota > Metazoa > Chordata > Crocodylia > Crocodylidae > Crocodylus > Crocodylus porosus. The sequence continues at coordinate 48,994,960 of NW_017728948.1, forward strand.
ACATTGTCTATCATTAAACTGCTGCCAAAAGTAGCATGTTCCTAGCAATGGAAACCTAACTATAAAGTTGATTAAATGCAGTCAACATGGAACATGACTATAAAACACATGGCCTAACCGTAACCTATAGATTAGTGCAACTTATCTGAATAAGATATATGGTGGTGTTCATTACACTCAGTCCTGCTCAGCACTAACTCTTTTCTAAGTCTTGGTGAGCCACTATGTTGAATACATTTTGACTTCCTCTTCACTCCCACAGCTGAGCTGCAACTCTCTTTACCATTTTCAATTATTCCTGCTTCTTCACTCCTGTGCTCATGTGGGGAAGGTGAAGACCCCCAAACCAGGTGTCACTGGACACCAGGAAGACAGCCAAAAAATCAACATGGAGACAAGGAGAAGAGGCTTCCTAATGAGATTCCAGGTGAAGACAGGAATTTGCACCCAAGGAAGTTACCAATATAGAGGAAAGATTTCCTAGACCAGATCATACAGCATCTGCTGAAGGTAAACGTCATGAACTTACATTGGCTAATTTGCATGCCAGGCAAGGAAAAGTGGGAACTGGGCTTCACGGATTCAAAGACGAGATCAGATTTCTGGCAACAGTTTCAGATGGCCAATGGAAATCCCCAGCTGCAGGCTTTACAGTTTGCTGGGGGAGATGCAAAGAAAGAGAGACTAATTGCAATCCAGATGTACTCTGGTCAAATAAAAGAAAAGAACACAAGTTTTTGGCTGTGAGAAAATAGGAAAAGTAGAGGAAGTCCAAGACAAGTCGGATGTATGAACTGGTGTCAGGAAATACATGGCAACGCTGAAAAGCGTGCCTGGGAATCCAGGTGAGGTACAACACCTCCCCACAGTGATCTCCCTAGGCCCCCACAGAGGCTTTATTTTCTACCAGGGGCAGCCTAATCTCTGCTTCAAATGTCCTCCTATGACACAGTCTCATAAGTTGGATAAAATCCATCTTTTTTAAAATCTAGAATTCTAATTTTGCTGACCTCATGCTTTCCCTGTCTCAGAATCTGGAATTCTATCATATTGTGATTGCTTCCTTCCAAGATAAATTTGTTATCTGCTCGAAGAATGCCTCATCCACCTCCTCTTCCTGAATTGGTGGCCTTAATAAATGCCCACCATTATATCAGTGTTGCAATCTTTTAGCTTTCACCTTCACCCAAATGCATTCTGCTTTGCTGTCTTCTTCCTCCTGAGCCAGGAAACAGATGTATGTGTTTGACATGCAAGGCAAGGCTTCAAATCAATTCGGACCTTTTTTCTAGTCTCCCAATTCAATTCAGATTCAGCTGCCAAATTGGGGTGAATCTCCTCTGAATTGAATCAGCACCTGAAGCTTCCCACAGCCCTAAAAAGGGATTTAGCTTCCACAAAGCATTAATAACCAGCTCTTATGCTTTTCAAGTTAGTAATGAAGAAGTAATAAGCCAAATAATATATACCACATAATCCTAATATAGTTCACTTTTTTGTTAAGTCAAATTATATTCTTATATTCCCGCAAAATTCACTTTCCAATATATAGATCTGTACTGAGCTGCTATTTTCCAAGTGCTGAATGCTAAGATTTTGGTATATGAATACAATACAGAATGTACATATACTATGATCATCATTTTATAAAAAAAATCATGGTTTGGCTATAATTACCAGAGGGGGAAGTGAGATATCACAGATTTCCTTTATATTTAGACTCAGAAAAAAAAGGGTATATGCTTATGTGGTGACTATGGGTAGATATTCACATTTTAATGGTTGCTATTGCAGCATCTGAGTTCAAATGCAAGCCACAGAGTTTGTTTTAAAAGTCATATACATTACAGAAGAGCGACTCAGAGTTGGCCGGTGAAGAGAGCTGCTTCTTTATCCGGATTCAGATAAAAAGTTCTGATTGAACAAACTCATGTTGCAATGTACTGTTGTACTCATCCTTTAACCTTTTGACAACTTGCAGCAGCAAAACACTAATCCCAGTTGTCCCTCTACTTTACCTGTATGACAGGGTTGATTGTGTAGTTTTAGTAATAGGCTAGACAAGGATTTGTATGGGATTATTTGGATAGGGTTGATTCATAGCATAACTAGGGTAGGGTGAGGAGGGGCACTTGCTTCAGGCTCTGACTATGGGGGGTGCCAAGACCCTTCTTCCAGGAGTCTTTGCCCTGGCAGGGGAATCTTTTTGCTGCCCATTCCCAGTCATAGGAGCAGGGCAGGGAAGCACTGCACAAATCACCATATCTGTGGGGTTAGACAGGCAAGTGGGGCCAGTGGAATCGGGTGCTGTAACAGCCAGAACCAGAGGAATTAATAAGCAATAAATATGTGCTTCCTGGAGCCATTTGGAACTTTTGTCTAATATAAAGCTAGTAAGTTTGTAACCAGCAAATATAAGTTGTCTGTCATAAGTTTAACCAAAATGATAAAACTAACTGTTCATGGAATTGACTGGGCCCCAAAGGTGAAGCTGTAGCTGCAAGATTAGCTGACCAAATAGTTTTTGCTCAGGGTTCAGCCTTGATGATAAAACTGGATCCAACCGCCTGGCACACCCAACACATTCCAGGAAAACACATCCCAAGAAAACCTAAAAGGGTTCATTCAGAGAAACCTAAAAGGGGTTGGGCTTAGGCAGAGTAATGTTAATTTCAAATCTAAAAATGCTGTGTTGTAATTTACTTATTGGATAAACCTGAGTTTGGGTAGTAACCTTTTATGATAATTTTTAACACCTTTCAATCCCATAGTGTTGCCCTGTAGGGTCAGGCCAACTCTCAGGATCTCAATATTGCGCTGTTAGACAGGAGGGTGTGGCACAATTGCACATATACAGACACACACTACCAGCTTAGGCACATACACATCCAAACCAGCCTAGGCACATGCATACCTAATCACCAATTCAAGCACATACAATGCACACCCCAAAAGTTAGACACAGGTCTCTAATTTGTATATCATGCACACAATGCCATATACACACACACACTCACCAGTTCACACACATGCAACCCACATACACACAGGTAAGTTCCTAACTTGGATAGTACAGTGCATATGTGTGCTTGGGGTACCTGGGATACTTGAGGGAAGGTTCAGGTGAGAGAAAGAGTTAAAGTGTAGGGAGTAAAAACTGCCAGAACCAGGATTAGAACCGGTAAACTACAGAGAAGCTAGCTGAGGAACTGAGGCTTGGGTTTACTTAAGGTAGACTGGGGCTGGAAACTGAGGCATACAGCTGAAATATTGGAAGTGGGGGAAGATAAGTGGTGGCAAGGAGGAGACAGCCAGGAAAGAAACTGAGGCAGAAACCTGGTTACTCAGGGGAAAAGGCAGTGGGGATAAGACAGTGACAAAGAAACAGAGGGGTTAGAGGCAGAGAGGAGCTCAGGACAGGTGTTGGAGGTGGCAGTGAGCCAGAAGCAGGAGAGGGAGAAATGAGACAGAAGTTAGAGGGGCGAGCAGAGATTGGAGCAGGGCCAAACCATAGTAAAACAAAACTCAACTTAGGGGTCCAAATAACAGTTTTATTACACAGATAATATACTACACAGCCCCATGAAGTTATTGATTCACGTTCACACACACACAAGCACTCACAATGGCAGCAGGAGAAAGAGACTCAGTGGAAGGGCTGGAGTCCAGGTAGGGAAGAGAAGCAGAGTCCAAGTCCTTGGTTAAAGAGGGAGTAGGGGGTGATAGCTACCTATCTAGGCTGGAGAGGGGTCCTTGTCCAGTAGTTGTTGTCCAGAGTCGGGGTCACTGGCAGGGCCTCTGAGTGGATAGGTGGTGTGGCATGGTGCTGGTCCAGATGGAGAGGGCGTCCCACTGGGTCTGTCTTCACTGCCCCTTTTCATAGGGGCAGACCCTGTGTGACCCTAGTGGTGGGAGGCATGCCTGGGCAAAGGTCAGCACCTGGCGCACTGAGCATGTGTGCTTTATGCAGAGATGTGCAGTGTCAGGTGTCTGTATTGTTGGGGTACAATGGTAGAGTTGCTAGTTCTGCAGGGTCTTTTGTCTTTCAAATGCTGAGTTCTTGTCACTGTTTCTGGGTGAGGTCCATGGTTCCTGGTGATGGCCCAATCATTACAGGCCATTCAGTAGAGGCCTGCCACCATTGTATTTCAGTCATTCCCAATCATCCTCATTCATCCGGGAACCAATTTATATGGGAGGGGTACGTGACTCATACAGTTGCAACACAGAGTATGCCTGGGCAAAGGATACAAGATAGAGACTTGACATGCAAAATGGAAACTTGATATTACTTTGATTCACTTAACAAACACAGGCCCAAACCATACAATATCCATATGAAACAGCAAAAATAAATATGGCAATGATAATAATACAATATGCAACAGTAAGAATCAATACAAAACTAATAATAATACAATATCAAACAGTGGCTATCCAATACCAAAAACTTGCTACCAAAATAAAAATGTTAAAGCCTATCCTAAGTCTGAGCTAGCTTATGCTTGTCTATAGGGAATAGAGAGGGAGAGAAAGAAAAGCCAAAAATAATTGGGAAAGGGAAGGGAATGCATAAATATATATATATGTGTTCCCTTCCCTTCCCCAATTATTATATATATAAGAAAAACTGGGGGGTTTTCTACGATAGGGTAACAACTATAGGACGAAATTGTGAGTGTCTCTAAAGCCAACAGATTAGCATAAGTCTAGGTATAAAAAGCGTGTGTGTCAGGTGACCAGCAGGAAGGAGGGGATAGAATGATCATTGCTGTTTGTCATGGGGTGGGGCCTGCAAGCGGCTGTGAGCTTGCTAGCGCCCCCTGCCGTGTCAATTGAGGTGATCCAGCACCCTCTTCTTGCCTGCCACATCTTTGTTCTTATTAAGTTCACTAAGGGAGGCTGCCTACTTTCACCTTGACACCGGTAGTATGTTGGCACTATTCCCCATCCCTTATAGGGTGACTCGGTGCACCCAGCCTTAAGGGCTATGCGTGCCTCCAAACCTCCCACGGCCTATGCCATGTCTCTCGCACCCCTCGCCCTCTCTTGGGGCCTCTCGCCCCCTCTAGGGCCTTTTGCCATGCTTCCTGCATGTCTTGCCCCCTCTAGGGTCTTTGCCACACTTCCCATGCTTCTTGCCCCCTCTAGGGCCTTTGCCACGCTTCCCGCGCACGTTGCCCCTTCTGGGGTCTATGCCGTGCTTCTCGCGCCCATTGCCCCTCTCTGGGGCATATGCCACGTGTTTCCCACACTTGGGGCTCAGGTGGCCACAGCTGCGCCTGGCCCCTTGACCCTTTCCTAGGTTGCTTGCCCCGCTGGGCAAAATACCACCCTCACGGGCTGGGGTCTCAACCCCTATACTCCGAGCTCCTCTATGGCGCTCGCTCGCTGTGCCCACTGTGGCACTAGAGTCCCCAGCACTGTGGAGCCCTCCTGGACTTTCTCCGGGTGCTACCCCGGTTGGGGATCAGGTGGCTGCAGCCATGCCTGGCCCCCAGGACCACCATCTCAGTCCTTTGCCCTGATAGGGCTTCTCTCTAGTCTCACCCCACAGGGCAGGGTCCACACCCCTCGATACACGTGCCACTGGCGCAAACAGCTGTGCCTGCCCAGCACCACTCACTGTGCCCTGCTGGGCAGTAGGAACCCCCAGACTATTGGGGAGCTCCCGTGAGGCCTCCTCACACCCCTACAGCCTCACCCGGTCCTCCGGTTTAACCATAACAAAAACCATGAGCCAAGTGGCTGCAACATAAACAAGAAGCCTTCTGGCTTATAACCCAAAGCTTGCACTCACTAGGCTCTTTAGTCATGGCCTCTTCTAGCGTTCTCTCCCCTGCATCATTGCAGCTGGTCTGCGTGGTCAGGCAGCAACCCTCCACCCAGCCTGCTCCTGCGGCTACCAGAGGGAAACTGCTAGCTAGGCTTTGGCCTAGCTGTTTATAAGGGCCTGGCCCTGCCCCTTTTGGTCATGGGACCAGCATGGTTGCCCCAGCAACCCACATCTGTGCTGCTTCAGGGAGCTTCAACAGCCCTATACCTACTGCTAGTAGCAGGCACCCTGGTGCCCTGCTACACTGTTCTAAGCCCAGATTCTGGACTGCATGTGTGAGTGAGGACCAGATCCTGATCAAGGGACCTTCCCCAGTAATCGCTCCGACAGCGATTGGGTACACCTGACTTCAAGCAGTTTTCAGTGAAATATAGGTTTAGACATATAACTCATAGTCCTCATTAAGCTCAGTCTAATCAGCAGTGGCATAACAAGTCAAGTTGGCACCTGGGGCAGACTCTGGGGGCATGTGGGTTTTGAAGGGGGTGGCATGGGTTCTGAAAGCAGAGGAGGGTGTAGGGAGCACGGGGGTTTCAAGAGCAGGAGGTGTGGGATGTGGGACAGAGGGCATGGATTTTGACAGCTAGAGCCACCCCTAGTGGTGTGGGGACCAGAGCATATCAGCCTGGGTGGGGCATGGGTGAGGGTGGGGGGTGGTAAGCAGCAGGAGCCAGAGGAGTGGGGGGGTGAGGGGTGGTGAGCAGCCAGAGCCATCAGTGCTTGGCAACAATCGCACATGGCAGCCATGGCAGGACTTATATGGCACTGACCGTGAGGCCCCCCAAAGTGCAGGGCTTGGGGCAGTCACCCCAATCTGCTGCCCACAGGGACGGCTCTGCTGACAGCTGGGTGTGGATGCAGATCCAAGAGGAGGGGAGGTGAAGGACATCAGCCCTTTCTACACTGGGAACTTCTAAACTGTCCTGGCTGAGCTGTTACCTCCATGCATGTACTGTCCAACCTGCCTCCATTTCTCTTAAAGCAACAGCAGCTGGGAACTGCTTTGGAATGCTGCTGGGGCATGGACTCTGCGTGCACGGGGAGTGATATGGCAGTTATATGGCTTATAAGTGTATCATCCTCTTCATTTAATTGAGTTAAAAAGGAATGTGAGTTTTGGTACCTCATATGTGAATGCTGGCCATTCCATATGGAACCATAATATCCTTATTAGTATGCATTAGACATATTGTTAATTTTTTAATGTTATATCTGATTTTACTCTTTACCATCAGAAACACAATCAAACCAATCTAACCCATTATTCCTTTTGCCTTCTTACTGCAGAGTGATTTTGTACTTTTGATACAGTAGATTCCACTAATAACCTCTTCCATGTCAAACCCTGAATGCTGTCTTCCCAACAGAATGACAACTGCATACTTCAGCTAAATGAGTGTCAGAAGGATTATCAATCTCTTTGAAATTATATGTTGAAAAATGGTCATATAGATAATAATTATTAAGATACTGAGAGGAGTAGAGGGTTTGGAATTGTCATATATCAGCACAGTCAGTCATTGATATCTGGGAACCCAATTAAAGGTATTTTCCTGTCTACATTGCATCTCCTTCTTCTACTTTCTGGCTAGTCCTTTTAATAAAAATGCCTTGCTCTTATATGCAGCTTTTTAATCAAAGTCCATTACAAGGCAGCTATGAGTAATTACACCATTTTGCATATGGGGGAAAATTGACATAAAGCAATGAAATAACTTAGTGATTAGGGAATTTGCCCAGGAAACTGGGGCCTTGGATTATAGGCCCCATGCAGCATGACGTGATTAAAAGCCCCATCTCCCTTATCTAAGGAGACTTGCCTAATGTGAGTGAGTTTTTCTCTAGGGCACAAATAAGATGGTAGAACCCACCTTCACTCGTAACAGTGTCAGTCTTTCCTGCCATGACTTGATGGGAGTAATTATAGAGGGTACACCACATGAGAAGAAGGCTTACTAATTTAATAACGATAATCACATATGCCTGCTCACATGTAGTCTACTGCAGTAGACTGCTGGCCATCAGTTGTCAGTCCCTTAGCTGTCAGTCCCTTAGCTGGTGTCTGCAAGGCCCCGTAGACTCTTCAGGTTCCGAATGAGCTTATCAGTCCTGTAATAAGTACTGTCTTGGGCAGGTGCTCATTTACTCACCTGTTTTCCACATCAGGAAGAAAAGTCTTTTACTTGTCTGTCTGGTGCCATGTTCCACCAGCAGACTTAACTCTCATTTCTCAGTGTACAGTTAACTCCACTGCTTGCCACTTCAATGGGAATTTCTTTGTCGGCTGTCTCAATTTTTTATACAAAGTTTCTAATGAGCCATTAGCACTTCCCGGTGCTCAGCAACCGGGCCGTGAAAATCCTGGATTGACAGTTAAGCCATTTCAAACAAGCAGGTTCTTTGCCCGGACATTTCCGTAACAGGAGCAATGTCTCCCTGTTACATACTTCCCCCTTTTGTTAGAACACCCTTGTCACTCTGCTCAACTGCTGCCTCTCCTTTAAAATCTTGTGTCCCCCTTTCAACTTCAGACAGCAACTCATCTCCATGGCTTGTGGAATGGGACAGGAAATGGGCTACCAGTTCTTTTTTCTGGCTCGAAACTCAACTGAAAAATGAAAAAGTTGTATTGCCAGAGCCCATCGTTGTATTTGTGCATTATCCATCTTGGCCGTCTGCAATTATCTTAGAGGGTCATGGTCTGTAATCAACACAAATTTTTGACTCAGTAAATAATATCTAAACAGTTCAATACCCCACCTGATGGCCAGGGACTCGCATTCTATTGTGGAATACCTGGAATGCCTTTGTCAACTTCTTATTGCCATACACTATGGGCTGTTCTGCCTCTTGCCATTTTTGAAACAACATGGTGCCCACAGCGCATCCTGATGCATCTGTCTTCAGGAAAAAGGGTTCCTGGAACCAGGGTGTTTACAGGACAGGTGCATTACAGAGTGCTTGCTTGGTTCTTTGGAAGCTGTTGTAGCTGCTCTTGGTTAAGAGCCAGGGTTTCCCTCTGGTCATATCTGTTAGCGGGGCCACCATTTCTGAAAAATGTTGGATGAACCTTCTGTAGCAGTTTGCGACCCCCAAGAAGGATCTCCGTTGTTTTAAAGTCCTGGGTAACCGGTAAGTTCCTACGGCTTCTTCTTTATCAGCTAAGGGTTTTATCTGCCCCGACCTGTCTGGAATTCTTATTTGGTCTAATTCTGTCCCAGGTTGCACTTCTTTAGGTTGCTGTTAGTTCTGTCTTTCTTAGTTCTTTTAAGACTGCCTGTAAGTGTTGGCAATGTTGTTCCCTGGTCTATGAAAATATTATAATGTTGTCAATGTATGCTGAAGCGTAATTCTGGTGAGGGACTAATGTCCTATCCATTAGGCACTGAAATGAAGCGACCACCACATGGAGACTGGGCATACGTTTAAAATTTTTGAAAAAGTCCCCAGGGTGTCCCCAACACTGTTTTTTCGTTATCCCACTCATTCATGGGTATTTGCCAGTACCCATTTGTTAAATCCAAAGTGGAGATATATCTGGCTTGCCCAATCTTTTCCAACATTTTTTCTATCTGGGGCATGGGAAAGGGGTCAAAGGCCGCCACCTCGTTAACCTTCCTAAAATCTACACAAATCCAAATGGTCTCATCTAGTTTAGGTTCTATCACAAGTGGGCTTTGCCACAGGCTTCATGACTCCTCTATTATTCTTGCCTCTAGCATTTAGATAAGTTCTTGCCTTATAGCCTCCCACAAATGGTGGGGAAGTCTCCTTTGGTGATCTCTAATCACACACCCTTCACGGGTCCTGATCTAATGTGTTACCCCTTTTGCCTTTCCTGGGCTGGCCTGGAACACATTGGGAAATCTCCTGATTAGCTAGTTCTGCTTTCTGGTCTGCTGACAGCCCAACTCCTATTTGGGGCTCCCCCAGTTCCCACTCCAATATTCTGAGATCCCCTATTTCATCCAAGTCTCCCATGTCTCCCTTCATTAACCAGGCCTCTCTCCCACTCCATTTCTTTAACAGGTTTATGTGATAGTTTGTCTTCTCACTGGTTCAGTTGTTTGTACCTCATAATTCATGGGACCTAACTTCCTGATTACCTGGAACTGTCCCTGCCACCAGGACAAAAATTTCTGGTTATGGTCCAGTACCAGTACCAGCACTGGACCTGTAAGTTCCTTTCCAATTCATGGGTATCATAGGTATGTTTTTCCTTTGCTGACTCACCTCTAAATTTCCTTGGGCCACCTCCTGAATTCTCTCTAAACATTTTTGGAAGTCTTGTGTGAACTGAGTATTCTCCCCCCTTTCAGGAAGCCCCTCTGACCAACCTTCACAAATGATATCCAATGCACCTCTGGGTTTATGTCTGTAGATCAGCTTGAATGGGGTACACCCTGTCAAGACCTGTGGGGCTTCTCTGACTGTGAACAAAACATGGAGTTAGCATTAACTTCCACTTCTGTGTGTCTCCCTGAATACATGCATGCAGCATGCTCTTTGAGGTTCAGTTGAGACTTTTTACTAAACCATCCATCTGGGGGTGGTAGACGGAGGTTCTAAGTTGCTTTATTTGGAGCATCTCACATACCCCCCTCAAGACTCCTGACTTGAATGTCTTGCCCTGATCCATCAAAATTTCATGAGGAATTCCTGACTGTGCTCATCTGAACTTGAACATCTGATCACGTGCCGCTCCGGCCCAGATGTTTGGTGGCGTTTGCCTGTTCATCCCAGATGTTCCAACGAGTAGGTATTTCCCTCCAGCGTAGTCATCCCCAGTCTTGCCTGCCATGACTTTGAATCTTATTTCAGTGGGCGTCTGACCACTGGAGGCTCTCAATGGTGGGACGTTTGTCTGGTGGTCTTCTGCGAGGCTCCATCTCCCCTCTACCTCATCCTTGCCCCCTGCCTTGACGGGTCACAGATGTCCTCCTGGCCAAATCCCCGACTGTTGAGTCCCTGAGTGCATTCGCCAGGATGGGCCTAGGCCTGCTTATGGGTGAACAACTTGCAATAGCCTACCTGTGCCTCACAGCCATTTATTTTTCCATGAGGCTGTCAATCACCTTGAGGCTTAAACAATAATCAGGCTCCATGAGCTGTGCCCCTCAACCCCTCCAACAGTGGGTAACATAAAATACAAACAAAAAAATCACTGAGACACTTTGAGAGGCCAGCTGCCCCTTTATCCCCGGCTCCTCTGGCCTAATCACCAATACCCGCCCTCAGATACTAGTGATCCACATTCGGCCCTATATGTGTCAGGGTAGCCTGCAGGCTACTCCATACTTCTTTTCCCTCATTGCCCAGCCTTTGGGTTCGCTGGACCTACTGTAGTCCTTCAATGAATGCCTGTCCCCACATCACCCATCGGGTCAGCTCTATACCACTGGGTCCAGTGTTTCACAGCCCCTCATGCTGCTTGTGCCACCCGTCTCCCACCTGGTGTGCCTCCTCGGGTCTTCTGGAGCCCTCAGTGGTCCCACCTGGTCTGGCATCTTGATGTTTGCTGGTCTCTCCAGCTCCTTGGCTGTGGCCCCTGGTGTAGGGATCTTCTTGCTCCCCTCTGCCCTTTAGTCTGGGCTCCTGGTCATGGAAAGCCGCCTCCAGCTCCTGGTTACTTTTGCTGCTGCCAGCAGCGTCTGTCCTGCAGCACGCTCTACTGCATCCTCCCACACTAGGAGAACCAGTTTCTGGCCCCTTTTTCCTCCATAGGAGCCCAGGGAGTACCTCTCCTTCTCGTGCTCCTGCTGGCCTCAATCTGCCACCCTCTTCCTTGCCGGGGGCCCATTTTCTTTCTGCCGGCCATCTCTTGTGGCTAACGTCATTAGCCAGCTGCAACTGTATATAAAGACACAGCTAATGAGCCGTGTGGGTCCCTCTGATGTGGAAATCACGATAGGATCACTGCTTGGCTAACAGAGCACTTTTCTTTATTTTACATGGCCACGGGAGAAGAAGCAAGGGCGGCTAATTCTCTGCAGCTGCAGAGTCCAGACTCTGTTATATACTTGTGAGAAAAAGACACACAGAAGCCTCCCCCTTAATACATTCTTGGCAGTCTAACACTAAATCACCCTGGAGTCCTGCTAAACTAAATGTGTTTTCTCTAGTGGTCTCCTGATAAGTTTTATCTCAAGGCCCCTTTGTATTTCAGCCTTTTCTTATGCTCCTTATTATGGCTTAACTTTATTTTCACTTGCCCCAGTACTTTTCCTCATTATCTCCCCCCCTTGTAAGCGCTTGTGCTTACATCTCTATATTCATAAGACCTTTGACCTCTTCTTGACCCTTACACTCGTAGACCACTTCTCTGAGCACCATCATCTGCAACTCAGTAGCAGACAACTTAAAAACACTTTGGGCAGTTTTTGCTAAGCAAAGGCTTGAACAGCATAAAATCATTTGGATTATAATAAAAAGAGCAAAAAGGCATAATACACTTATAATGCACCACTTCAATAGGTATTTCACTCATCCCCCTATATTTGGCAGCCAACCCCACCAATCAAAGAATTTCTCTTTGGCAACAGCATGAACCACTTGCAACTGCTTTCTTATGGTACAGAGATGCCCTTGCACTCGGTGCTGATCTATCCAGGTGCATCACATGTGGTTCACAACAGCACATACCCCACCTTGGGTGGCCAGGAGATGGTCCAGGGCCATACGATTTTGAACAGCTACTTGCCTTACCTGGGTAATCTCATCATTGAGAGCTCCCAAAATGTCAGCACTAGCATTGATAAAGTTCTCCATGACTTCCAACATATTTATAATGTTTTTTTCTAATTCAGCTACCCCTAGCCAAGGAGGAACACCCTGGTAAATTGGTGAAACCCCATGTCGGAGAACCAATGGGTTCTCAACTGCACGCTGCTGTCTGGGCAAGCGAGGTGGGAAGTTAGACACTTCATGCCACGAGAGGCTAGAATGCAAGTTGAACATTGGGACAACTCTGCCCAAGTTACAGGTGCTGACCAAATTCCACAGTAGGGTCTTATGGGAGTCATCCCCACATAGCCAGTACAAACCGGGAGCTGCTGCAGTACTAAGATCCCTACAGGGTGTGTTCCTCTCTCAACATTTTTGATTGACTTGTAGCGTGTAGGAAGGGACACGTTGGCTTTCCACCATTCTGGGATAAGATATTGATTGGTTACAGAAAACAGGATCTAACACCACATGAAAATCAAACCCATCAAGCACTAATTAGACATCACACTATAGTTCCTATCTGAAAGCGTAAAGATGGCGATGGGCACCCTGTAGCAAAAATGGGACTGAACCTCTCCTGACACTTTTCCTCTTTTCTTAGTCCATGACCAGGTGAAGGTCACCTTGCATCTGGGGTAATGCCCTACAAAGTAGCCAGCCTCCCCATCCTTCCTGTCCTATTAAATTTATAACAGAGGGCCGCTTCCAGCCCTGAGGACAATTTCCAACTGTCTCGAGCCGCTTTCCACCATGCAGGTATTGACAGCTGGTTTCTGGTAGACGGGGGGGGAAAACCTGACAAAGCTGGTATGGGAGTCAGTTCCCCAAACCTCAAGGGGGATCGGCACCCCAAGCACTGGGATTCCCTTGGTCAGGTGCGTGGGCCCATGTATGCTTACCCAGCAATTTCTAAGTTTTCCTGCATGAGCAATGCTCTGTTCCAAGGATCAACACTGTTTTCTTCCTATGCCCCAACTGGAATCCTTAGCAAGAGGCAAAGCAAAAGAAGGGACAACATCTTAGGGCCTGCCCGAGCGCTATCCCAATGCAGCTATCTCTTAGAACTCTGAGGAATTTTCATCGACTAAAACTTTGGTCTCCAGCACAATACTAATAACACAACATTAATCAAAAAAAACACAAAACAGTGCCACTCCCTGAGGAGTTTCTAAATCCGGCTGACCTGCTCCACCGGGCTTTAAACTAAGCCCGCTGGGCGATGGGGGGACTACTGCCCCTGCTGGCCCGCTGAACGGCCCTT
>NW_017728948.1:49008793-49046056 GCF_001723895.1 Crocodylus porosus
CAGGGGGCTGGACTCGATGATCTCCCGAGGTCCCTTCCAGCCCTAATGTCTATGAAATCTATGAAATAATTATCTGCAATTTTCCCACAGGTTAGTGATATTCACACTAATATTACTAAAGTATATTAGTACACAGAACTAAAGTTCATAGCTTCGAATGGCTAGCTGGGTAGGCCATGTTCAAGACTTCGTCGTCTAATCTTCACTCACAGGAATCCTCTGGATCTTCAAGGAGGTATCGCCGGTGAGAGAAACCTTCCACCCCATTGGGGCAGATAAATTCCACTGCAAAAAAGTATGGATCCAAGCAGAAATCCTGGCAACTTTACGGCAGTTGGGGTGGTCAGCAGGACCTGAAAAGGCCCCTTCCACCAAGGCTGCAGGCAATCCTTCCTCTGGTGGACCTTAATCAAGATCCAATCTCCCAGTTGGATCGGATTGACAACCGAGTCACAGTGTAGAGACTGGTGTGATGCTGTGGCTTTAACCTTCAATGAGATAACCTTGAGGGCCTTGGTGAGCCCTTGGCAATAAGTTAATAGAGAATCATGTAGATGAGTCAGATGTTGGGGTGGAGTAGCAGTGAGTCCCCTCATGGGTTGACCCATAATAATCTCAAAAGGGGTCAGGACTCAGGATCTCTGAACAGAGTTTCGGATTTGGAAAAGAACCAAGGGAAGGGATTCTGGCCACTTTAGACCAATATGTTCACAGGTCTTTGCCAAGCGAAGCTTAATATCAAAGTTTTTTTGTTCCACTTTACCTCCACTCTGAGGATGATCTAGGGTTTGGAGTTGGAATCAGATGGAAAGGGCCTTGCAAACATGTTGGACCACCTGGCCAATAAAATGAGGCCTCGGCCTGAGTCCAGGTAGAGGGGTAGACCGAAGTGGGGCACCAGGTTAAAAAGAAGTTTCTTGGCCACAGTGAGAGCATCAGCTCATTGGCAAGGGTATGCCTCAGGCCAGCCACTGAAAAGGCAGACAATGACCAGCACATAATTCCAGAGTCCTGACCTGGGCAGCTCAATAAAGTCCATCTGGAGGTGGGAGAAGGGATAATGGCCCAAAGGCCTGTGGAATGTGTGTGGCTGGTGGGTTGTGTCTTTGACACTGCGGGCACTGGTGACAAAAATGGGCTGCCACAGCAGAAAAACCAGGGCATACCAATGACGGTCTACCTCAGCAGAGTGGGCCACTGAGTGGGCCATTTGGGCTAAGAGGGGAAGGGGGGGGGGGGTGCTACAAGGCGACCAGACGGGTATTGCCACAAAGAAATCAGAGTGGAGGGAGCAGCCTACAGAAATCCAGGCATCCTTTTCAGTGTCCGGGGCAGCATCCTGGAGGGAGAGGAGGTCAGGGGAGACAGGGGAAGAGAGGTAGAGAGCGGCCTGAGGGACCAGAGCCGAGAGATCTGACAAAGCAGCGGTCTTGGCCGTGGCATCTGCCCTGTCATTTCCCAGAGACACAGGATCATCAGCAACAGTGTTCACTTTGCACCATAGGAGAGCAAGGGCAGAGGGAAGAAGAATAGCATCCAGGAGAGCAGTAATAAGGTGATGATGGGAAATGGGAGTTCCAGCAGACCTAAGGAAACCTCACTGCTTCCAGATCTGCCTGAGGGAGTGGCAGACACCAAAAGCATAGCAAGAGTCGGTATAGATATTAGCAGATTGTTCAGCAGCAAGGTGGCAGGCATGAGTCAGAGCAATGAGTTCAGCAGCCTAAGCACTAGAAAGGAGCAGATTCAATGACAGAGTGGTCAGAACAGACAGCATAACCAGCTCGGAGAACACCACGACCATCTCAAAAACAGGAGGCATCAACATAAAGAACGAGGTTGGGGTTAGTCAGAGGGGTATCAGAAAGATCAGGACAGGGAAGAGAAACAAAGTCCACAAGCTGGGTACAGTCATGGGGTTGATCATCAGAGGGTGAAGGTAAAAGAGAGGCAGGATTGAGGGGAACAAGGGTCATGTGGTCCGCCGCCAGGAGGACCACCTCATAGTGGGTTAAGCGGCTGGGGGACTGGTTCTGAGTCCTGCCACGTTGAAGAAGGGCGAAGACAGTGTGAGGGACAGCAACAGTAAGGGGGTGCCCAAGAACAAGTTTATCCATTTTAGAAATCAGCAGGGCAGCAGCAGCAACAGCGCAGAGGCAAGGGGGAAACCCCGAAACAACTGGGTCGAGTGAGGCACTATAATAAGCAATGGGACAGTGCGGGGAAGGCCCAAAATTATGCTTTTAAGTCTCAGGGGAAATTTATAACCTATAGAGACTGGCTTCCTTTACCTTCTTATAACACCTGGCTTCTTCTTGGTAAAGAGCATGGTAGGCCACCTGAACAGGTCCAGTCAATAGGGGGCCTAATTGTATGGCACATTCTTTCCGATCCCATCCCGCAGCTATCGCTGCCCTCGCAAAACCTTCCAAGGAGATCTCCACATCATAGGACAGTCATTTTCAGTAGTCTGGTCTTGTCAACCCCTGCATGGATCACAAGTAATTGAGCCTTCAGCTTCTCACTAAGCTCCTGCTGACAGGACAATAATGTGATCTGAGCTTCTGCCTCCTGAGCCCATACTCACATGAGTTCTCCCATCTGGGCCTGTTGTCCTTGTAATATTCTTACCATCAGAGTATGAGCCTGCTGCCAATCTTCTGGTGGTCGTGGGTCCATATTCACTGCTTCCATTCCAACTCCAGTTTCCTGGCCAATGCACCAACAGCTGTGAGCGAGTTTTTCTCTAGGGCACAAATAAGATGTTAGAACCCACCTTCACTTGTAACAGTGTCAATCTTGTTCGCCACGACTTGATGGGAGTAATTATAGAGGGTACGCCACACAAAAAGAAGGCTTACTAATTTAAGAACGATCATCACATATGCCTGCTCACATGTAGCCTACCGTGGCTGGCCATCAGTTGTCAGTCCCTTAGCTGGATTACTGACTCTTGGGTTTCCCAATTAGTTTACCAGTCCTGTAATGAATACTCTCTTGGGTGGGTGCTCGTTTACCCACCCATTTCCCACATCAACAAGAAAAATCTTTTACTTGTCTGTCTGGTGATGCATTCCACTGGCAGTTTTAATTCACTGTTCTCAGCATACAGTTAACTCCACCGCTTGCTGCTCCAATGGGAATTTTTTTCTCGTCTCTCTCTCCTCACATGCACCTCTGCGCAGGGCTGTTCATTTCTTCTGACATTTAATGACTCTGCTCCGATTCCCCTTCTGGAGGATGTCTTTGTTCTACCTGTCAGTCTTTTATACAAAGTTTCTAATGAGCCATTAGCACTTCCTGGCACTCAGCTGCTAGGCCATGAGAATCCTGGATTGGCAATTAAGCCATTTGTATCCCAGTCTCTTTGATCACTGTGACTTCCCAGACAGCTCCCTGCTGGGCAGGTAGAGACCTGGGTGTTCCCATAATCAGGCTGCATCCCAGTTTCCAGGCCAAACTGTAAGTTTTAAACAAGCGAGTTCTTTGTCTGGACATTTCTGTAACAGGAGCAATATCTCCCTGTTAGACCTAACTATCAAGCTATAGGGTAGGCTGTGTGTAGGGACTGAGAAGAGTGGAGAGGAGATGGTGGGAAAAGGGCAATGTCCTACTGAAACTATGCTACCACAGAGCAGAAAATAACAGAAGATTTGTCTTGCCAGAAAGAGAGCACATAAGAGTATGACTCTTTAGCTTAGTGAATAGGATAGTTAGATGAGAGCAAGAAATCTTGTGTTCAAATTCCTGCTCCCAGGATTATTTCTTGTTCTTTTTGCTTTTTTTATCCAAGGATTATTTAATGTTTAATCTAAAATGAATAAATAGTCCTGAGAACAAGGACTCCTTCCATCCAGATGAGTGTCTAACTACTAGGCCATCAGGAGACAGAGACATTGCTCCACATAGGGCACATCTACATGAGACATTTCCTGCATAGCTGTTTAATTAGCACCACAGTAAAGTCTCAACATCTACATGTGTGGTCCTGTTAGGCTGCAGGAGTCTAATTAACTTCACTGCAGGTTAGTACTTGTAAATGCAGTGGGGTTCTTTAGTGCACAGCAATGCACATGTAAACACTGACAGGCTAGCCCTGCACTAGATTATCCTCATGCCCCAGCCAGCCCCTCAACATGAAGCTGAGCCAGGTCACAGAAGCCCCAGGCTGGCAGACTGATTCCCAGGATCCCCTGCCAAGCAGGGTTGCTGAGACTCTGTTCAACATGCTGTGGTCCCAGGCACACATTCAAATACAACATCCAGAAGCAATAAATGCCATAAGTGATATGCACTGGAGTTTGTTGTTCTTTGTAGATGCAGCCACTGTTTTTGAACATTAAGAGGGATGAGTATAATTGCTCAGGTGAGATGAGTTCTTGAGACACTGAGGGTGATTTCAGATCAAACAAGGAGGCCCATTGAGGTATTGATGACTGACATTTTTTTGGGTCATGAGTCTTTTTCTTTGCTTTGGTTCTTGGATCCATATAAGTACAGTAGATTTTAGTAAACTATTTATATGTATTTATTTATTTAGATCTTTTTGAAAAAATAATCTGCTCAGAACTTTTTATGCATGTATACTTTTTTTTTCACTAAACGCCCTTACAAAATACACACAGCTAATGAGCTCACTATGGGTTAAGGCTTTTGACTTTTTATCCTGGTACATGATTGACATTTATTTGGGAACCATCATGTACTTGTTTGAGTTGTTAGAATATTTTAGGGACATAGCCTTGGTGTATACTAATGAGCAAATTAAGGAGATTTTATAAAGGGAGCCTGAAAGGAGGAAGACACTGACTGACTGGCAGGGAATTCTGTCAAGAGAAGCTTCTGGGTAGAAAGCAATCTAATATGTTAGCTTTGTTTTCTATAACTGACTGATTTGAGATCAGCCACCTGAGCTAAAACAGGCATTGTTATTTTGAACTCTATTTCTCCAATTTCTGTGATGACCTGAGGGAAAGCATGTGGAGTGCCAACACACACGGAACCATGTCCTGCCTTTGGCTATAGAGATCACTTTGGCTTGAGAAATTTGTCTGAGAGCTCATTTGAGAAGGGTATTAGATATACTATTGGAATCAACCTGTTAGCTAAATCCACATGCTTAGACTACTTCCTTGGCTGGGGACAGACATTCAAAAAGTCTGAGCCTGAATTGATTCAATTGCAGGTTAATCTAACCTGGCGAGGCTGAACCAGTTTGTAACCAGACAGAAATTCTCTCTGGACTGAGGAAATTCAGGCAAATGCCAGAAGTGGCTTAGGCTAGAAGCTGGGGGGCACTAGAGCATCCTTCCTTCCCCTTGTATAGTGCTGAGCTGGGGGGCAGGGGCATGCCTAGGCCCTGGCAGGATGCTTTTATTAGGGAGGTTTGCCTCCCAGGCTTTTCCCCACTGGCTGCTCAAGGGGTGGGAGTGTTGCCAGCCCCAACTCCCTGCTAGCATTCTGAGGCAAGGGTGGGGAGGGGTGCAGTGCATGCATCTGTTGATGACATGGAGGTTTTCAATCTCTTTCCTTGCTTCTTTATACTGTCTACAGCAAACTGACAGGCAAGCAAGCCAGCAGGGAGATGATAACAGTGTTTATCACCCCATCAGCAAAACAATAACCTCTCTCCATTAGTTCAAACTCTTTTTAAACAGCTAATCTTCACTCAGCTGACCTGTTGATTAGCTCCATACAGCCGTAAGCAGTCACTGTTCTGTTTGCCTGTCTCAGTGAAACTGGAGAGACACACAGACATATGCTTCTTAGCATTAGCTAACATACCACATACCTGGGGTCCATGGGGCTGGGGTCTGTGCTGTGGGAGGAGGGAGGGGGGGATTCCTGCTTGGGCCATGAGCAGCAAGGGGGAAGCCAGGCAGATCCTACTGTGCCTGCAGCCTATGTCAGAGCTCCAGCCAGGGAACAGAGGGGAGGGACCAGCTCTGCTGTGGAGCAGCAAGCCCTGCCCAGCCCAGAGAGCATGCCGGGATGCTGGGGGAGTCTGGTTTATTTGAAATCAGCAAGGGGCCTGGGACAGACATTGAATAAACAGTTTTGACCCAAATCAGTTAAGTTTGATACTACATTCAACCAAGTTTATCTCAAACCAGTTTTAGCTATTTTGAAACAGGTTTCTGTGCACTGAACATCTGTTCTGTTACAGGTTTAAACCAGTTTCTGATTACTTAAACTGGTTTATGTGTAATGTCTGTCCTTAGCCCTACAGGTTTAAACCAGTTTCTGATTACTTAAACTGGTTTATGTGTAATGTCTGTCCTTAGCCCTTGTGGCACTCTCTTACAAGACCAACAGCTCTATCAGGGGTGCACAGAGGCAATCATGAACAAGAAAGTGTCTTTTTTTTCTCTACCCTGGGCATTATGGTCTTCACTCATATCTCTTTGAAACTAGTAACAAAATCAGCTTGCACATTATATATTATGGAACTATTACGTACCAAATGATTACAAAAATGAGTTCTGAGATGGTAACACAAAATCTTTCAGCTATACAGCTACATTTTTTAATCAGTGCTACATCTAAAGACAATGACAGTTACAGTAATGAACTGAAAATTCTTGTATGACCCTGACTTGGAGAATAATCTGTTATTTATAGACTGGGGAGGAGCAAAGCGTGAAACATTATCTCTATATCCCAATGCTTTTTCATTATAAAGAATTTTTCTGGACTTAAAGAAACCATAAATCACACAACAATAACAATACTACCACCACCACAAATATACGTTACTGCAATGCATAAGTAATTCATCACATTGTTAAAAACATCAACAGAAAATTGATTTAAACAGAAGTCATCTCAATAATAATGTCACACTTATAATAATCTCAAAGACTAAAACGTAAAGCAAAGAACTTTATTCAGTTTGTTATGTCCTTACCAAAGAATTCAACTGTGCAGGATTCTCAGCACTGTATGTTTTAAACCAAGTAGCATCACAAATTTCACTGAGGCTTGGTCTCTGATTTTGTGATGAAGGTCTGCTTAACTGGAAGCAAAGTCTACCTTTCAGACTGTGTACAGATACCAAAATCTGGAGGAAATTACAGAGGAGCTATATTACATGGCTCTACCAAGGAGATCTGAGCTTGATTCATCTTTCAAATCAGTATAAATCAGGAACAACTCAACTAGTGATACACTGCTGTGAGAAGGAATCATTCCAACTTGGCTTATTCATATGCTTACAGAACAATTTAGAAAAAGATGTTTTCCTTTACTCTTAAATATGAATAATTCTTCTTTATTTACATTAACTACAATGAAATATATTCAAACTGAAATCTGCAGGCATGTCATGCAAGTCAACCTATATTCATTATTCTAAGTACTTTGCCAAACACACAATCCTTGTTTGCTTGAAGTGTACAGTGATTTTTCCACTGTTTTGTCTTGTTGGAGGATCATCAAATTGTTTTACTTTAGGTCTATAAGAATTACTTGCTTTGTGTAAAGCTAATATTGAATTGTTTTCTTCCACACGAAGATACAAGAAGTAAAGAAAGAGTAGATTTAAGTCTGCGATAATAGAACTTAAACTGTTAAACAAAGTAGATTGAATATACTCTTGATGTATTTTTACACTCTGTAGGGGTATTCATTTTATGGTTTAATGGTGTAGCACTTCAGTTATTAAAACATAAAATCTTTTCCCAATAGTAGCTATGGCAAACGTTGTTGCATTTGAATGCCAAAATAAATCTGATAAGGTTAGCTTCAGGTCCCAGCCTGAGGTTGCCTTTTCTATTTACCCCTTATACTCTACCTGCTCCTCCTCTGACCATCTTTATTTTGTTCCTTTTGCTTACTCAGCCATTTCTCTGATTTCAGTTACATGATGGTATCTTTTTTGTCTATTTCCATCTTGCTCTCTATTCTCTTTAACAGAAGATACAGAAGCACAGAGAAGTATAATGCCAGTATAAAGTATAATAATCTCCTCTTCCAGATTTTAATTGCAAACCTGTGGCCTGTAGAAAACCTTTCCCTTTTCAACTGCAAAAAACAGTTTGATAGACACTAATCCCCCATTTCTCCTGATCTGAATCTAGATCCTGCTCAATTTTTGTAAGCAAGGACACATCTCTAATAATTCTCCTCAGGTTGAGATATGTAACTGCAATCGCAGGCTGGTGTTTCTACCTGCATTAGGGTGTAATCTCATATGCCCAAATCAGGCAGAAGCACCTGCTCTTAATGCAGCCCTTCCTGGTTCAGCCTGTTCCTTGCTCCTAGAAACGGAGGTGCATGGATAGTTTCACTCGCCCTGCGTGCCTCTCTCTTTTTATGGGTAATGCCGTGTGGAGTGTGGTAGGACAAGGAGCTCCTGTCTGCTTTACATTTATCAGATAACCCTAATACAGGCAGGAGCATGTAATACAGCTGCTTTGGAATCCACAGCACCACTGATGTAGAGGCACGTGACCTGAAGAAGGGCACTTCATGGCCAAAAGCTTATCCAGCATCTCTCCCAACTATATAGTTGGTCCACTACAAGATATCACAAGAGACACTTGGCTCTAAAGGCATGGCAAAGCAAGCCACCAAGTTTTTTTTGTACAGGAAGCTGCAATAAGCATATAATGCGTCATGGAGTCTGAGGGAAGTTGAAGAGGGGAGAGGTATCATATATGTATATGTGTGTAAAAAGAAATACCCCATTTGACTTAGGATGCACATCAGGGTCTTGCATTATGTTTAGTATGGGCATAAAAGGGTAGAAAGATTAATAAAGATACACAGGTGACTAAGCTGAAACATATTGTTTTCCTACACTGCATGAAAGAGAGCTGGTACAGATTTAGATGAAGTGATCAGTAGCAATGGATTGGAAAACATGTTAAGCATCATAAATCCTCCTTCCTTTTTTTCTCTTCATCATAGGTTTGAAAGTCTTAAAGAGCCAGAAAGTGTTGAAAATATATTGTACTATGGAAGCCCTGCATGTTGGATACCATGATATTTTCGTAGAATCATAGAAAGTTAGGGTTGGAAGGGACCTCAGGTGGTCAACTAGTCCAACCCCCTGCTCAAAGCAAGACCATCCCAAACTAGATCATCCCAGCCAAAGTTTTATCTAGCCAAGTTTTGAAAACCTCCAAGGATGGAACTTCTTTTATTCATTATGAAACAATATCACTATTCTGTCACTGAAATAAAACTGAGAGTTGCAATATATTTTTATTCTGAATGTTTTCCTATGAATGTGAGTGATTTTGCTAACATTTGATTTCTTGAAACAGGTAATACTAACTATATAGTCTCTGGCCAAATTTTGCCAGCCTTCTGCTTCTTGAGCAGTATTAGTAGCGAAACAAAATTCAGCTGGAGAAAAGAGGTGGTCAAAACTAGCCCTCTGAAAGTCAAGAAGTAATTCTGTGCTATTAATGCAAAGGAGTGGAAAATTATATCAGACTTTTAATGAACCTTGACATATCCACAATAATCAAGTGCTGTCGATGGTGATGATATCTATCAGTTATGGCTCTTTCTGTGAAGTTATATTTTCAAATCAGTCAAATACGATTATGTTTTATGAGTTTTTAAGTATTGTAAAATGTCATAATTCAGAACCAATATTTTTCTCATTTATACCGTAACTATGACTAATATTAGATGTGACTGCTGCAATTTGACTGTTTATAGTCAATAATTTTAACTACTTCTAAATTTACATTTGAATATAACCACAGGTCTTCCATTTGATTTAGCTTTTTACTGTGTTGATTTCCTCTGACCTTTTAAACATTATTTTTTTCTGAAAATAGATTTACATTTCATAAATTTAGGTGTAAACATAATGCAAAATTACCTGTTTGAATAAAAATGCTTGGTGACTACTGATTGTTATTAAAGAAACTCTCATTTTTTTAAAAGAAGATTTTGTGTTTAGTTGTTACTAATACATCGACTTTGAAACCTGAAAATGAAATTTCTTATAATCTATGTTAGACTAGGCATTTTATGTATCTGCTAGACTGACCAAACAACTTGCATTGCTTAATTTATATCTGATATCCCACAGCTGATGTCCATTAAGAAGCTATTAATAAGTACTAGATCAGCTAGCAAGCATTAAGTTTATGAACTGTGATTCTAATGCAGCTCAAATGTAGGTGTGATTCCCATGTCCTGTCATCCTGTCCATTAGACACAGACTTGTTCCTCCACATAAAAGCTTTGTGTTATATCATCTCCCTGTGTGCAGAGTAGGATTTCTGCAATCCCTGGTCAGCACAGTGACTCTGCATAGCTGCCAAAATATCCCTTGCAGCCACTTCTGGTAAATATTATTTTGCAATAATTAATTCTTCACTTCACTACATTGTGCAGTACTAAAATTTAAATCTATATCTATGTAAGAGAGAATGCTGTATGTGAAGACAAAAAAGTGTGCATAACCTTTCCAATAGCCTTCTATATAATATTATAAACTTAATTTTCTGTGATGTCCAAGTTTTCCTTTTTAAGCCTCGGTATGATCCAGGCTTAGAGTGGTTAAACGTGCTTTGAATACTATACTTTTTTTGTTGGTAATTAATTGACTTTCAATGATTTACTGTGACACATTGAAAATAGCTGGAATATAATCCAAGTAGCTTCACTAAGAATTTTCTGTGGTACATTTAGTTCCTCCCTAATTATGGCATTGTATTTGGTAGGAAATGAGTGCCATTGAAATTAACATGAGAAATTTTCTATTTAAGGTGCTTAGGTAAATTAAGAGCAAGAGAATCACT
The DNA here is from genome assembly GCF_001723895.1 of Crocodylus porosus. Classification (NCBI taxonomy): domain Eukaryota; kingdom Metazoa; phylum Chordata; order Crocodylia; family Crocodylidae; genus Crocodylus; species Crocodylus porosus. The sequence goes on from NW_017728948.1 coordinate 49,019,560, forward strand.
GTTTCATTCTGATTTAAAATCACTGTCACCAAGTTATTCAGCTAATCTGGTGTTGGATCTATGGGGACATTTGATAGAAATGTTGGCTGAAGAAAAATGCAAACATGATTATTTTAATTTTCCTGTCAATAAATATTAATTTGATAAGGTCTCATTTCTTGATTCTTTTTCCAAGATTCAAAATAAAACAAATTTATAGAATACCACCAAATAGCTGATTGCTAGGTAATTGGAAGTGTTTGCTAAACTAAGTCAGACGTATCTCCCAATAATTGAGATTTCAGTTCCATGTGAAATCTTTGACAGGATCTGGTATAATCTATAAAAAGAATTCTAAGCCAAGGTTTTTAAAAGTCACTAGTTATTTATTTTTGAAGATTCATTTTGAGGCCTAAAGAAGCCTGATTTTAAAAGGCCGGCAGAAGCTCACCAATTTCTAAAGCTCAAAACCCTTAAGGTATCTTGAGTCAGACAGTCAAAATTAAATCACATCTGAAACTGCGGGATAACACCTTGACCAAGCAACAATATGTTTGTTCCCATAGGCCAGCCAGGGTCGGCAACGTTTTCCAGTAGAGGAGCAGAAAGATCCAGAGTTTGGGTTGGAGGTGAGCAGGCATTAGGATACCACTTCTTCCCACCACTCAGCTGTGGTGCACTATGCCAAAAGCATGCTTCTGCCAGAGCCCGGGCCACCTGACTGCAGTGCGATATGGGTCAGGGAGAGCCTTCTACCCCCTCACTGCCAAATGCTGCTGAAGGCAGTGCTCTGTGGCCAGATCCAAAGGCTTTGTGGGCTGGATCCACTCCATGAAAATAGATGCCAACTCCTGCTGTATAATATATAAAAACAATGTAAGAACCACAAATGCCTGATTTGCTGCATGCCAAGAAAACTAGGGTAGAACATTAACTGGAAAAATGAGAATTCTTACAGCAGTAAAATAGTTTTATTGTACAACAGAGATAAAACATACATTATTTGGAAAAGACAGCCTATATCTATAGTTTAGTAACAAGTAACACATCAAGTCAGTTGTAGCAGATAACAAAAAAATGTTGCAACTCTATACGTTAGAATAATAGATCTTGTTGCTGTTATAATCTCAGTCGAGTATTAAATAAACCTGTCTATGGCTCTGTCTAGGAAAACCTATTTTTTTTTCACAAATGGAGAAAAAAGCATAATTTAAAAATGTAGGAAACCACGGAAAGCACCAAAGAAGTTTCCATATCAGAACAAATCAACTATTTGCATAGTCTAATATCAAGTCTTTGATACCTGTAAAAATTTTTTTAGAGAAAAATAGAACTCCTTTTTCTTCCCTCCATGCAGAACACAATATTGTTATCATGATTTGTATTGAAGTTATGTCACAATCAGGAACACTGTTTAAGGTGCAGTTTCTGTGGGCGCGTCTACACATTCATTAATGAGCCTTAGTTACTGCACATTTAGTTTAGTACTTCCTTAATAAAACATTAGCTAAATGTGCACTATCTAACGTTACTGTGCAGTAGTGCCAATGCCTGGTTATTTAGTGATGCTTACTGTGCATTAGCCTAATAAAACTGCACAGTAGGCTATTAGCTTGGTTTTTAATGTGACACACTACTGCACAGTGTTATTAGGCCAATGCGCAGTATAGGTTTCCCTCGATTTATGCTGTATATGCATTCCTGGAGAACAGTGCATAAATTGAATTTGCATAAAGCAAACCCACTTTACAATGTAACAAATAGGGGTAGGTTCCCATGGCGATGAGAGAGGGAGGGATGGAGTGAGGCTGGGACTAGGGAAGGGTCAGGGGAGGGGTGCCACTCTTGGGGCTGCACAGGGCAACAGAGCAGAGGGAACAGAGTGACACTCAACCCAGCTCCATCTGCAGTGGCCCTGGGAGCAGCTAACACCAGCTGCCTGCAGCCACTGGGCTGCACCATGCTCTGCCTGTCTCCACTCACCTCTGCTCTTGGGCAGCGCCGTGTCTGGTGCAGGCATCTGATGTCGTCTGCTCCTGGAGCCACTGCAGCCAGGGCTGGGGTGAGTGCTATGCCCTGTGCTGCCCAAGGCTCCACTTGTCCACACTGACACAGCCCATGCTGGAGTGGCCGCAGGAGCAGCCGATACCAGCTGCCTGCACCATGGCGTGGTGCAGCCCAGGAGCTGGAGTGAGCCCAGGCATGGGGGAACAGTTGGAGCATGGTGCAGCCCAGCGGCTGCAGACAGCTGGAGCCGGCTTCTCCCAGAGACACTTCAGCCAGGGCGGGGGTGAGTGGGGCCATGACCCTTTCCTTCCCCCCACAGCCTTATCTCCTTGGGGAGGGGGGCAAATAATGAATTATGGGTCTAAATATGCTCATCACATAAGGGTGAATTCTCATATAAAGAACCTGCATAAATCAAGGGAAACCTGTAAGTCTCTCATGTAGATGTGTCCTGTCTGGCATAAGTTATTCAGGCTTCTGTGACCTCTTGACTGGATGATTGTAAATACCGGGGCATGATGCGTCAGCTCTTAGGAAATTCTGGCTAGTTTAAAACATGTTGTAGTATGTCTTCTCAATAACAAAAGACCAACTCAAGGCCGTCAATTCTTTACTTTCTACATCTGTGATTTACTCTTTACACTAGCTTCATATAGGTTAACAAATCAAGTTCAAGAGCTCAGTCCTTATTTATGGTGCAGTCACTGACCTGAACCAGAGTACCTAGAAGATGAAATAAAGCTTCCAAATGAAGGACCTGGTAATCTACATCACTCCTCTTGCACAGTGGCATTTTGTCACAAAGATAAAGCTCATCTGTACAAGAAATAGAGTATTCTTTGGAAGTAGCTAAGACTACAGAATGAACTCCCATGAAATGGGCTATCACAGGCCTCTCAACCTTTCACTTTCAGTGCAAGGTGATTCTTTTTTAACCTCACTATCTCTAACATAAGCGTATGGACATAGTAGCTTACACACACATCCTATATATATGTATACATGTATGTGAATACATGCATATATTTTATAATATTCCAAAATAACATGTTCCACTTTTCCAAACACTTCTCTTTTGGGGTAAAAGAGGAAGGCACAAATACCTGATGTATGTTAGTCACTACATAGATGTAAGTGGTATAAATCTCTAAAAATTAGAATAGGTATTGTACACACACATACTGAAAACATGGTCCAAAATCTTGCAATTACCAATGAATAATTGACATTTTGGTTTGCTGGCCGTTCCAAATAACAAAAGGAGTGATTCTCAAAACAGTTAAAGACATTATATTGTGAAACAACTAGTTAAAAAAAAAAGTGTTTCACTTGACCCAAAATTAAAATACTGTATTTCCTTATGAAGCTTTATAAAATATAATAATGGTTATCAATAAATCAAGTAAGTTTCAAAAGAAAAAAAATTACTTGAAATCATATATCAAAATCTTTCATTTTTCCAATGTAAGAACATAATGTTTCAATTTTTCAAAATGTTTTCCTTTTTTTAACTGAAAAAATATACACACAGATTTAATCTATTTTTAAATCTTCCCATGACAGTTTGACACCATCATGTGGCAGTGTGTTTCATAGATTAATAACTGCATATTTCTTAGTAAGCTGTTATTCTTCTATTTTTAATTGTTTCTGTGTTAAGGAACCAATATGATCTGTTTATGAGTAACTAATTCACACTTATCTTTAGCTATCATTTGGTATAGATTAAGTAAAATAACGCTATTTATTATTATGATTATACTCTTTTGCTATTCATTAGCAATGCTTCAGTGCCTGAAATATGGATTATTCTTGAGTGGAATTTAGAGTTTAACTGAACATAGTCTTGAATGCATCTGCAATGAGTAGGCTGAAGAAGTTTTCAACTTGATTTCTATCCATACTAATTATGCAGAGATACAGACATGACGTAACATTTTTAGTTATCTTTTCTTACCAAAATGTTTCAGTATTGCATCCATGTATTATTTAGTAATAGTGCTACTCTTCAGTTCTTTTTTTTTTGCTTTTATGATCTATTTTGTTCCCTCTTCCCACTTGCTGCATGATTTCTGCACTATATTTTCTTACAAAGCAGACTGGATCTGATTAAATGTCTAAGTCAAAGAGCTGAAGTTATAAAAATAAATAATCTATTATATTTAAATGCAGCTTTTTATCTTTAAAGTGCTTTAGAAAAATTAAGTAATTAGAGTGTGAAGGAGATAATCAATTCTAGGGTATTGGAGAACTCTTGGCCCGTGGGCATACTAGGGAAGTGGATATTCCAGGCATTTATCCAGCATTTTATTCTAAGTATACAATAATAGAAAATGGTTTAGCTGAAAATTAGGCAAAGTTTCTTTCCATGTGAAACAGTTTTATTAAGTTCTCTGGTTTCATCTTCTGAATTCATATCATGGTCTTCAAGGGAAATAAGTTTGCTGAAAATTAGAATTAGTTGTTTACATTAATTACATTATTTTAGGAACCTGTTGAAGAAGTTGTGCCAGGTAACCAAAGTTCATTACTTTAATTCTTCACATGTAATCAAGCAAATTAAAGCAAATAGAAGCAAAAATGCTGTTCTCTTTCTTTTTCCAGGTAAGGAGTTTGCAAGATTTTCTTTCAAAGGAAGACCTTACTGCCATTTTCCAGACATTTGTCACTGAGATTTTGTTGCTTTCAGTATGTTCTTCTTCCTTTTAAATCCAATCAAAAGTTAAAGTTGAGTGGAGTGATCATAAGTTAAGTACCAAGAGCATGTCTTTCTGATTGCATGAGATGCTTACTGGCTTCCCTATGAAATATTAAGTGATCGTCTTTCTTGTCTGTGACATAATTGTTATCAGTGGAGACATTCAAGTAGAAGCATTCCCCATAAGTGCCACTTGCCTTTGGCTTCTCACATTGTTCCAAAATAGCCAGTTGAATTTCAGGCCTTGCTTGCTTTTGTCTGAAGTTGAAGCTTTTCACTGAGGGGCACAGGGGAGGGAAATGGAAAATTGGAGCTCCATCCTGGACACATTGAATTGTCTTTTTCAGTAATAATTTCTACATCACACTTGGTCAGTAGGGTCCTATTTTAACAATTTTGTGAATATTGTATTTGACAGTTGAACATTGGTAAGTGATATGTATCTTTTACTACTGAAAGCACCACCACAAGGGGACTGTACCTCAAAAGATCAACCTCCTCATATTTGACGAGTTGAGATGGTAGCAAGGGTTTCAAATGCAGTTTCCTTTCTCATGGAAAAAATGTGGAGAATTCCTTGGTGATGGTGTGCTCTAAAATAGTAAGAAAGACATGCAGTAATGTTTACAGGACAAAAAATTATCTGATGGTCCATGTCTGGATACCTGTTTTTTTTCATTAACTCGATTAACATAGGCGATTAGTGCCTCTTGAGTCGGGGGAGACATGCCCCCCCTGACACTAGTCAGAAATGGGGGGGTCCCCTGGCAGCCAATTGTGCTGATGGGGGAGTATCCCCGCAGCCAATCTCACTGACTGGGGGGGGGTCCCCCCAGTGATTGTTCACACTGACTGGAGTGGAGGGTCCCCCTGTGGCCTATATCACTCACCAAAAAGCAGCCACTTCCAAAACAGCATGGCTGCTTTTGCTGGAGGCCCCGATCCCTGGCTGACATTCGCAGGGGGGGCATCGGCACTCCTGCCTATCCCCCCTGCCTGTCACCTAAACAGGCAGTGTGGCCTGACAGGGGGTGCACCGGGGATCTCAGAGGGTGCAGGTGGACTCCCATGCACTTTGTACACATTGCCACTGTGGATTATCATTCATCACCAGAGTTTAACAATACTTATTACTGTTGATTGTTTTCAAATCTTAACATAATTTATTATTTGGTTTTGCTTTTGTGCATGTTGCCTAATGTACTTTCTTGGAATTTACCTCGTTTTCCTAGAGGTTTCTAGGGAGTCACTGTAGAGATTTCCTTTTACTTCTCTGCGTTGAAGTAATTTGTATTTTCTCCTATAGAAAACATTATAGATGACTGGTCTCTCTTATGAAGTAAGAATCTTTGTGATCTCATGGACAAAAAAGGTCAGAAAGCATGAAGAGAAAGGTCAGAAAGTCCATTATTTAACTGGGTTTCATAATCCTATATTTTATATTGCCTCCCATCACCCTCATTCCCTCTTTCAGAAATCCTTGAAACAATCTCATCTGTGTTCACTCTAACATATAATGTCTTCTGCTGTGATGAAAATATAATTTCTTATATAACATGAAATTTTGTTGATTTTCAAAGTCCTTCTTTCCTGGCACTTAATAACGAAGCCTCCATAAATCCAGCTGAGGGCAGGCAAGATCCATCCAGCTCTAAGCAACAGGAGAAGCCTATTTTGTTAAAGATTCATGAATTGTTTTCTCACATTCTACAAGCTATTATGCTCAACTATAGTATAACTGATGGAATTACTCCAAACATGAAAATGTTTCCACTGTAACTGCATTTAAGAAAACCAGTGATACTTTCAAAACACAATATTAACAATTCTTTGTCTTAATGTATATTAAAACATGAACTGGTGGTTGTGTTTGCGTTTGAGAATGAACTGTTACATGAGCGTGTATTTTCTTTAGGAGAGATTCTACTCATGTCTTGCATGGTCAGTGTGAATTTACAAACAGCACAGTGCATTCGTCTGTATGCTTAAATGCAGAATAGAGGCAAAGCAGATGAGATCAGAATAAAATTGGAACAACTGATATTGTTCCACTGACTCTGTGCATCACTGATTTTAGTCGTTCAAATTTGCAAGTGTTTGTGTCTGTTTATTCAGGATTTTTTTCACATGAAATGCCATTATTTTTATTCCCCTGCAGTTGCACAGCTATTCTGCCATCAGCAGCAGACACATAAAGCATTAGGCTTCTACCCATCACTGTTAGTTTTCCCCCTTGGGAGAACATATCCAGACTTATGTTCCTGGTAACCAGGTGCCTAAGAGTGATGCACATTTATGCCCTGACTTCCTAGCTCAGGGCCAAGTGCTTCTTGTTTGACTGACATTCATTGTATCAAGGAACATTTTTTTAAAGGACTATCCAGCCAAACCAACCAATATCACTATGCCTGACAGCATTGTTTCTCCCAGACAGGCTGAGTACTAATTTCCTACTGTTTCTGAATTGTAGGCAGTCATAATAGAGAAAGGGGACACTTGTTCAAGGCGTGATTCTCCAGTGACAGTTCCATTGCTCTAGAACAATAAAATATTCCTCTATTAAGTATTAGAAAAATTGATGATGGATTTTATTCAAAACTGGACAGCAGACTTTCTTTGATTTCATTGCTAATAAGTTCTTCATTTGTACTACTGTAAATAACTTCACATTTTTTTCATACACAGTTTAGTGTGTCTGTTCTTATCATTTGCTTAACATGCACATTTTGAAAATCAATCTCATAAATTCAATGCAAAAATGTATTTATTCCTTAAGGGAAAAAATCTGGTGAAAAGGCAAATGTTTGCATAGTTCATTTTGTTGGTTAGACTGATCAGAGAAAGGCCAATCTAATGCACCTCTCAAAGTTTACCCTCTCAAAGGATATCTTAAATATATCTAACCAAAGGGATACTATTTTATAGGGTAATTTTAACTAATGCAATATCTGTTTGAGCACATGGATTATGGAATATGGTACCTCATGGATCATGAAGATGGTATCTAAACTATGTTGAAGATGACTCAATGAGCCAGATGGTATAGACTTCAGCTAGAAGGATTCATCTTCATTGTAGGACAGGAGCTAACTGAGAACGTGGAAAAAGGAAAGACTGGAAGTAGTGGTTGTAAGATATTTCTGTTTGATATGCTAAAGCATGTGAAATATAAGGGTATTACACTGCACCAAAGTTGATGTTAAGAGCAAAGGTCAGTGGTAGTAATAACCGTCAGTTCAAAAGAAAATTGGGGATTCTCCAACATGGATTTAAATTAATATTATTTTATGAATGTTTGTCATATGAAATAGGCAGACAGGGAAGCATTTGCAGTTGGTGTGTGCTTTTCCTGGATGGAACGAATGGTAAAGAAGTCTGTCTCTCACCCACTGACTCCTCAGTTTACACCTCCACTGACTGCCTTTTTTACATGCATGCCAGCCTCAGGCATCTTTACTATTCAGTCCATCCAGGAAGAGCACACACCAACTGCAGGTGCTTCCTCAGCATGATGAAGGGTACTTAAACCTGAAAGCTTGCTAGGAAGAATTTTTCCAACTATGTGAGTTGGTCTAATAAAAGATATCAGATTTAGCCAAAGGACCTTGTCTGCCTATGACCTTAGACCAACACGGCTGCAACCTGTCATGTGAAAGCATGCTCTCAAAATTACTCAAATTAGTTTCATTGTGATCACTGTCAGGTGAATTGAGAATTTGTTAAAACACTGCATAAAGAGTAAAGCTTAAGTAACAAACTAAAGGTTAATTCTAGTGAGGGCTATCAGGGGGCTGATTCAGGAACAGATTTATTTATTCATTAATGATCAGAAGCAGTTAATAAAATGTGAGTTAATGCAGAGCCACCAGCTATTCAGAGCAGCTGCACAAGAATATTAGAGGTTGCTGTAATAATTGTTTGCTATGCTCATGGTGCACAGCCTAAAATGGGAGATGAGTGATTCTCTCTCTTCTCTCCCTTCCCGCCCCCCCCAAACCATAGAACTTTTTCCTCTATCTTCCTGCTCCACTGGGCAACCTTGTGACTCAGTCAGCGTTGTGAGATAAGTGTTTGGCTCCATAAGGCTAAATAATATTTCCCACATATACTATACTGCGTCAGTCATCCTAACAAATAGTGTTAGTTTGTCAAAGTATGAAGGATGGCGTTATTCATAGATTTAATAGATTTTAGGGTCGGAAGGGATCTATTAGATTATTGAGTACAGCTGCTTGCCCTGGGTGGAAAAGAGTGCTGGGGTCAGATGATCCCAGCCAGGTGTTTGTCCAGTCTCCTCTTAAATACCTCCAAGGACGAGGACAGCACCACCTCCCTTGGAAGCCCATTCCATATTTTGGTAACCCTCACTGTAAAGACTTTTTTCCTGAAGTCCAATCTAAATTTGCTCTCCTTCAGTTTGTGGCATTGTTTCTAGTTACCCTGATGGGTGCCTTGGTAAACATCGCAACCCCTATTTCCTGCTGTCCCTCCTGCCCCTCCCCCCCGGACACTTCAGGACCACTAAGTTGTCTTAGCAAGCCATTGGTCTAATCCACTATGAAAATCAATTTTTCAGGGCTATACAGCAAAGAAACTAAATGTGTTTTTATTGTGTCTGTACCTGAACTATCTTATCAAAAGTTAGCAAACTAAAGCTAACTGTTCAGAGACTGCTATCTAATCAAGGACTTTTGAGCCCAGCATGGTATTTTTCAAACACAGAGGGATCAAGGAATCATAATCTGTGAAAGAATCAAGATAAAGTGAAATAGAATTGTGTTGGGGTGACAGAGAACATTTATAAGTGATTTGAGGCATATGTGTTCCAAAAGAAGAGCTTGTAAAATTCCATTTTGACTAGTTTTTTGAGAAGCCCACTGAAAATAGTAGCCTATTGACAGTGAAATAAAGGCTAATAACATGGGGCAAAGAGAACCTACGTTTTCCATAAATCAGGAAAGTTTTTATTTTTCCAGCAGAGTTCTTAAATCCTTAATTACTGTAGAGAAGCATCATTTATTGTTTCTGTTCTAAAGATCTGTACAAGAAAAACTTCTACATGTGTAATCAAGCCTTTATGTTTCAGAGGGAGGGATTTTTATAACATTTTTGTTTTTAGATAATTGAAGCTTATTTAATATAAGACATATTATAATGTATATTGTATGAAGTTAGCATGACCTTAATAATGAAGGGAAAACAAGCTGAAATCACAATATTGAGCCTTTATCCTATAATTAATGTGAAATGAGTCCTTATGAAACTGGCAAACTGCATAGCCCTAGAGATTACAGTTCTTTATTTGTATACAGAAATGTGACCTCTACTATTCAAGACTTCTGCATCTCTGCTCATTTTACTTCTTGGCTTCTCTGCATCTAAATCATCTGGGTCTGTAGGGGCCAACCTTTTTGGTAGGGTTAGCCCCACACCCTCCTCAAATGCCATTCCCCCTCACCTGCTTGATCTGCTTCCTTCCTTTTGTTCCCTGCCTGATTTGCTGCTTTGTTTTCTAGTTTCCTGCTCTGCTGTCACTGTGGGATGCTGCCTGTCCCCTCCCTGGTCGGCTGTGTGCCACAAGCAGAGGCCGCCCATGCCACTTGTGTGCACTACAGGTTGGCCATCCCTGATCTGAGTGATGTAGGTTTTGGAAGTATTTTGTTATACAAATAAAGATCAAGTAATAATGTTAATGGAAGCCTGAAACAGTGTTTGCAACTGTATTGTCCTAACTTTGTTCACAGGATCTGTTCATAGCAGGAGTCTATACTGATGGAAGGATGGCCTTGAAAACCAGTAATGGTGCCTCCTAGGACGCTTCAACCAAATATTTATCATTTCTTTTCCAGTGCCACTCCAAGCTTGTTAATATATAAGTGGACATTGGTATTACCTTTTTGTTGATAACAACCAGGGGACTGGTTGCAGTCGTAAGGGGAGATGAGGCTACATGGCAGAATGCCAAGGTATTGGACCCTGCAGTGATTGACCCTGGAAGGGTTGTGAGCCAGGTAGATTATACTTAGTCTGAGGCCTAGGCTTCAACAGAACAATAGAGGTAGGGAGCCTGCAGGCCTCAGGCTTACTCAAGTGGCAGCCCATTTTGAGGTAAAGTGTCTTGCCTTCAGAGGAGAGAAAAAAGAATGGAAGAATGAGAAGGAAAGAAATGCTGGTCTATGGCCTGCTTTGTTCTGTGGAAAGTAGTATAATTTCAGCAGATGGATCTTTGGTTCAAGGGTTGGACTCTTAAGTCACCTCAGGGCTCATCAGTGGTAGAGATCATCTTCAAATTGAGGGATTGTTGACAATGATAATCACTTCTAGGTTTGCGACCATGACCACTGGCTAAGGCAGTGGTCAGAATCTCTGGTTTGAAAGCATGACTATCAATGTATTAATGAACATTTCATTTTGATTTAAAATTTTTAACGATATTTTAACCTGTTAAGAAAAAAAAGAAAATGTTATTTTTAATCAACCTCCAAAATTTTTTATTTCAATTGTAGAAGGAAAACATTTTGACAAGTTTGAAAGTCATTTTCCAAAATATTTAAAATCAGAAATTGTCAAAACCAAACATTTTAATGATTTGTTTGCAGTCAAAAATATTTTGCAGGAAATTTCTTATCAGCTCTATTCAGTAACCAGTGAGCTGCCCTCAGGAATGGAATATGGAGATAAGTAGATTTCACAAAAGAAAAGAAGAGTGAGAAAATGACATATACCTATCCTTTCCTCTTAAAAAAATTAAAAAAGGCAAAACACATCCTGTTAAGTAATTTCAAGGAACTATAGACTCCCCAACTATGTGTATATGAACAAATTTCTTAACCAGGTAATATACAGTATGTGAACTTGACTAGTGGGGGGTGCACTGGATTAGGCCTCTAAAAACTTGGGTTTAATTCCCAGTTCTGCCTGTTTTTTCTGGGTTAGTCAACAAGTTTCTTTCCTCCCTAAAATTAGTTTTATACTTGTTAAATAGGAAAAAAACTGACCATTTTAAAGTGCTTTGAGACGTATGGATGAACAGTGCTATATAAAAAGGCACGTTATTTTTAAGGATATACAATGCTTTTGGTAGAATTTGGAATTTATTTCTTTTCTGCTGAATACATGTGGGACTAAAATAATTTCATTAGGATGCAGTTCAAATATATAGGATTTTAGAAAGAAAAACATAAAAGATTTTACCCCATCCACAGAACAGAGATATTATGTACATACTGGGTGCATCTACATGAGTTGCTATTGCACAGTCATTACTGCATATTTATTTAGTGCTTATATTAACAAGTAAATAAATGCACAGTAACTGGAGTTACTGCACAGAAGTGCCGGTAAACATCTTTTAAGTGATGCTACTGCACAATAGCCTAATAATACTGCACAGCAGCATATTAGCATGTCTAATCCCTATTCATTGTAATTTCAATCTAGTAAAACAGAAATTCAGTAAAATATGTACAAAGAGTATGAAAAAAACAAAATCAACATTCTTCCTATTCCTTTAGTAATTCTAAAAAAATAAACTCTCTAACATCTTGATTAGAAATTAGATTTTCATTCAACTGAAATAAAATCCTATCTAGTCATAGTAGTTTATTTACAGTACAACATTACAATAAAATGAACAATAAGGACTTTATATAATATATAGTTTATTTTTAATCTTCTTCACCTGTTGAAAACTAGCATGACTATTTTTGGACTGGGATTCTTTCAGGGCTTCTATTAAATCTTTAACTTTGGAGCAGTCTTCATCAAACCAGGTTTATGCCACTGATACAGCCTAATCCCAACCCTATCCCCAAAGATGCTCTGTTTTGTGAGACCATTTTCCATCTGTTGAACAACTAGTTTATATTGAGTAATTGCTTCTTAGGGTTCTTCAACTCTGAGACTATGAGATAAGTGAGTTTAAAGAATCTCTGAATAGAGTAACATATTTCTCTTATAACAAAATTCATTATTCCATTTCATTTACTTCTTAACTACTCCTAATCTGGGGACTAATTGTATAGTTTGTAGAGAAGACTACCCATAAAATTGTAATAGAAATTTTAGGGAGGGAGAAGTGGTCACTTTTCACAGATGGTAAAAATTTAATGATTTATATTTATTCCACATTATTCTTAATATTAGTACATAATCTATCATGCTTGTTCCTTTATTTGTAATGAAGGTGAGTGACCCAGTGACATCATTTTAAGGTCATTCATTTAACATTCTAAGATTCTCTTTAGCAATAAATTTCACAAGGCATCACCCTCTTCCATTTAATTTCTTATCACATAATATTGCTGGGGGGTTCCCTGTATTTCATTTATTATAACTTCATTAACCTGGATGGCGGTACCTCCCATTTTAGCATTGTAGTCACCAGCTATATGATTCTAAATGCAGAAATTTATTTTGGATCATCTCAAGAGCATCATATAGCAATTCCTATTACATGATTGCATAAGATCTTGATGTGAACAGTGGGAAATAAACAATAAAATCCAGCAGCTCTCCTACAAAATTTAATGAGGAGTGCTAATAGACAGACTCTATTTCAATTTCAGAACCCTGAATCAGACCCGTTATTAAGATGAATGTAACCAAGCCTTGCTGCAACAATGATCCAGTTCTATCTTTCCAGACATTTTAATAAAACAAAATTAACTCAGTAATGAAAATTTCCTGTACCATGTCACTATGTTTTGTAATAAAAATTCTGCACAATGAGTCAGATGATTTGACAACCCAGCTGTGTTCCAGACCAAAAGACCAGTCTCACAGAGGGATGTATCAATGTCCCTTTTCTTAAGACCTACTCAACCCCTGGATACATGAGTAGGACAATTATTGTTGGGAACTGATCCCTTCTTTGGGATAGAGTAGGTAGCGTAACGAAAATGCTGAAAGAACTGGATATTGATGGTAAACACTTGAGAATTCTAAGAAACCTCTTTTGGTACCAAACTGCAGCAGTGAAGATAGAAAATGAACCAAGTGATTTCATCCGAATTAAGAGGCATGAGGCAAGGCTGTGGTTTCTTTGCCTGACTTGTTCAAGTTGTACAATGAGAGAATACTGAGGGAGATTGAGGCTGATCATTGGACTGATCATGGTGGACAGAATTTGATCAACTTGCATTATGCTGATGACAATCTTAATAGCTCATTCAGAAGAAAAGCTGCAAGGAAGTTGAGATAAAATTGTGTGTGAAAGTGAGAAGAAGGTTTTAAGTTTCAACTGTAGAAAAACAGAATGCATGGTAATTACAAAGAAGATCGTTCCTGCATGCAATATCAAAGTGGAAAAGGAACAGATACAGCAGGTTAATAAATTTAACTACTTGGAAAGCTGGATAACATCAGATGGTAAATGTGATCATGAAATAAAATGGAGAATAGGGATGGCAAAAGATACATTTCTGAAAATGAAAAAAATATATATACAGATAGTAAAATTTTTATGGGGATGAAGTTTAGAGTTTTGGATTGCTCTATTATCCCACTCCTCATGTATGCATCAGTATGCTGGACAGTATCACTAAGTATGGAAATGAGAACTGAAGCAAGTGAAATGTGATTCTTAAGGTGCATCTTGAAGGTATGTTGGACGAGTCACACTTCAAATGAAGGTATTTTAAGAGCAGGCTGCAGGAGGTATCTGCTGATTAACTTCAGAAAGAGACCATTGGAGTTTCTCAGACAGGTTAGGAGGGAAGAGGAAATTGAAAGTCTGGTCATAACTGGAACAACTGAAGGAAGGAGAGATCATGGAAGACAGAGGTTGACTTCCATTAAGAGTCTGTCTAAATGGATGAATATGTTGGAAATTCTGTAAGCCTCAAAGAGAAGAGATCTGTGGAAAACCATGGTCACCAATGTCCTGTTTGGATATGGTACCTAGAGAGAGAGAGGGGTACAGTATCTTTTTCAATTAGCACCCCATTAAGAGGACAATTGGCTACCCCAGTTACCTTAATCCTGGATACATAAATAATATTCCTTTCTAGTAACTGAAGAAAAATATTAGATCTTATGGCTAAATATTGTGTAATTTTCTGTTTCATACTAAAACAATATATCTTGTATAGATGAAAACTGTGTAATGAATTGTTTTGCTCTAAATCTTTTATTTCTGCCTCTAATACAACTATGCTTGATAAAAGTGAAGAAGACTTTTTGTTGATCCATTTTAAATCTGCCACCTTACAAATTGTAATAAAATCCTAGCTATTCAGGATTTTGTTGTTATTAGGCCTGTTCCTTAAATATTTTCATTTACAAGTTGTATTAAATATCATGTTTGTCTAGATGTGATTATAAATCACAAATTAAATTCTTAATTGCTGTTAATTCATTTAAAATAGAATTTATTCTCTTTACGCACAGTGACTACTGATGACATGAGAGATACTTCAAGGGTTTGACAGCCTGAGACATCCTTATTGCCTTCTGCGCCAACCCTGCAGTGCCAGAAATTGGCACAGGAAGCAAGTGGAGATTGCTACTTTTATATAGAAAATCATAGGGGTTAGGGTCACAATCCAAAGGGACTGAACAGGTAAAAGGTAAAGACAACAATATGGTAACATATACCCAGCACCTTCATTCCTCCCCACATCACTGCCAGAGATGTCTCCAAACAAGCTCAGCCTGTTTCTGTTTAGTAGACCCTGCCCTTGTCACAAACTCATTGCTAGGATAGTGCTTTTTTCTGCAGTGGTTTCTACAATCACCGCAAAATATGGCATTTCCTGTGATACTCTGCAGAATGCCCTCCCCACCCCAAGATAAAGAAAAGCTTTTCAGAATAAAAAGAAAGGCTGGAAATCCCCGCAGCCATAGAATACATGTTTTGAGAGAGAGCTACTAAGGGGCTAAGCTAGTGACGTAGATTCAGTGAAGGTGCCAGTTAGGAAAGTAAAAGGGTTTAAGGCGTCACTTTTAGGAAGCTAGATGCACTGTTGCATTGTGAAGATGAATTCTTGGCCCCGTGGCCAATCAGCGGTGATGATGGGGCTCATTGTGAAAAAACTGTGAAACACCCTCCCCCTTTCCAGTGTATATCGACTTGTCTTCTCGTCACTGTTCAGTCGTTGGGTTCTTCCCTGGGGTCTCTGTCCAAAAACAAAAAGAAAAAAACCCAAGTGCTCCTGTCCTGGATTATTGTTCACTCGTCTTTCGGCAACGAAAAACAAATTCTTGGTGAGGTCATTTTCTCCTTCATCTTGTTTCCGTATTGATAGCAGCTCTTCATGAGCTTTCTATTGGGGTCATTATGGTCCCCTCACTACGAGGTCTAGCACTGAACATTTACGCTTGCACCCCTTTTAGGGTCTTTACTGTACCTTTCCTCTGGAGTGCCCCTCTATTAGGGCCTTTATGGTATTTTATCGGAGGGGCTCGCAGGCTGCCAGCAGTTCCTGGTGCTGCCCCTTCACCAATCCTTTCTCCAAGTCTTCTCTGAGGAGCTCCCTCTCTGCAGGAGCCTCCAGCTGGCTTTCCAAGCTGCTCTCAGGCTTTCCGGCAGCGTTGCTCAGGCCGGTTCCACTCCTTCCGGTCCTGTGCTCCTCCTCCCTGCCGGCCCGGGCTGCTCTTTATGCTGAAGTTTGAATTCCCGGCCCCTCCCCTCCCCTCCCCTCCAGAAACCTGGATAAGGAGGATGTCTGCCAGGCCCTTAGGGGCTGTGGGGCTGGGCCAGCTGATTCTGTCTTTAGTACGTGCTCCTTGGCCCCTGTGGCCCCCTCTGTCTTTCACACACTCACCTGCCTGTTTTTCAAATAGAGCCAGTCCACCTTGGGGCTGTCAGGTTTTCAACAGTTGCACAGGTAGTTACAAAAGCTGTTTTCACCTACAGTTTAGACTTCAACAAGATCTCGGCCTTCCTTTCTGATAACACCAGGTACATGTACAAGGTTTTCACCGATATGCTGCAGAGAGCAATGCTCAACTCTGTACCTATCATCTGCAACACACACATCCTGTCATTGGTGAGTGATATCTGGTGCACATGGTACCATAAAGTGTATAGCTTGGTGTCCCGCCTGAAGAAAACCTTCAAACACTGGCTAGGTCATAAGCGCTGGTACAGGGAGTCCATCACAAGTCCGTGTGAGGAACCACATGCTGCGGTTCTGCTGCCACCAGAGTCTGTGCCCACCTGCTGGAAGTCATGGTTCAGTGCTGCCCAGTACCATGCCAAATATATCCAGTACTACTGGCAGTTTGTGGCTGAAGAGCTGGACATCACCCCAGGCATTGAGTGTATACGCCAAGCTAAGGGATCTTTTGGAGAAGCGAGATATTAAAGAGCACGTCTTTGTGGCAGAAAATGCCACAGAATTCATGGCGCTCCTCACCTGGTTTGAGGGCTGGAAGCCTTCCATCTGCCAGGCTTACAACAATGCTGATATACTAGGCTGGGTTGAAGGCAGGGCATCATTGCACAAACTTTCTAAGCGTTGATGAGAAAACCAGCACAGAAGGGAGGTGTTTCAGGCTATAGCTGCCAAACTGCACCAGTGTTACAGATACGGTCTCTCCAGTCTGCCAAGGTTCAGGTGACTGGTTGTCTCATTGCTTAGAGCACTGCAAATTTTTGACCAGAACCAGGTGGCTCTGCCGAGCTTTGAAGCTCGCTGCTGCTCAAGTTGATTCCTGGGTGGGGGAAATAGCATGAGCAGGAATATCTTGCCTATGAAACAGTGTCAGAGTGCCAGCTGCCCATGAAAGTAACTGTACTCTGGGACTCTGTGAGAGAGCAGTTCCCAGAGCTATGCATTCTGGCAAACAGGGCTGCACAGTTCCAATGAATTTGGTGGATGCAGAGCAGCATGCCATCTCTGTCTATCGCCAAGTGTTCACTCCACAAAGACAGGCGATGTTGCCAGGAAATGTCAGTGGTTGCTCCATGATCATAAAAGTTAGCATTCGGTAAATGTTGTTGTTTAATAAAGTTTATTTGTTATGGTTTCATTAACAATTCTAAGTGATGAGCCTTCAAAAATTGTTGTTTAGTAAGTGGTGAGCTTTACTTTCTTAAAACAGCTGAAGAACAGCTTGTGTGCTGCTGTTCAGTGGTAATGAGCCCCATGGTGGGCTCCCACAGCCAATCAGAGACATAGGAGAGTCTGTCCTGAAAATGCCTGAAATTGGGTCTGGTGAGCCTAAGAGGAAGGGAGCCTGCTTTCCCTCCCACTGGAGCCTGAATGACAGTGGTCCAAGGAGCAGTAGAAGGGCTGTGGAGCTGGATAAAGGAGTCCAGCAGGGCTTCTGTCAGAGGAATTGTCTCCACCTGGGTGAGTTGGGCGCTTCCCCTATATTCCTATCTAACTCTGTGGGAAGTTCATTTCAAGTCAAACACTATTGCTAAATCTGAACGAGCCATTGCCACCTTTTCTCACTGGGCAGAAAATATTATCTGAAAGTTTCTTGCCAATCAAGGATTCAAAGTGGTCTGTCTGTTACCATTCTGAGATGAAATGCTTTATTGTCTACTTGAGCAGTTTTACAATATGTTCATGACATCCACTGGAGATCTTGGGAAATAAGAGCAATTGAAATTTTGAAGTCTTTAGACAGTATTGGTTTTAGGTTTTGGTTTTAGTCTTTTCTAAAATTTGTCATAAACTGACCTGATTTTTTAAATCTGATTTCAGAACTAAAAGATGACTCTTGTATCTTAGATGCTTTACTAGCTTCTATTGCTGTTCCTAAGTTTTGGAAATGATCTCTTTCAGCATACTTTTCTCAAAAAAATGTATAATACTAGGGCCCAAAGTCACATCCCAAAATCCCGTGAATGATTCTATTAATTGTAATAGTACCCATTTGTGACAGCAGGGATTACTTCTGTTTGGAAGGTGTAGGTGACTAGGCTTTGATGTGTTCATCAGAATTAAAACTTGAAGGTATTTTTGCATTAAAATTTGTGTATGTGAATATATATAAAAGCAGACCCGATTTCAGCTGACTGGTTTTCCAGCTTCCAGTGGATTACTAGGACTGAAAGCTTATCACTTTGCGATCTTTACTAAAGTTCACAGGTTGGCTGCAGTCCCTTCATAGCATTACCATCTGACTTCTGATTTTGAAATATACCCCAGTTCATTTCAATGTTCTCAAAAATAATGCTACCAAGAGCACTAGGACAATTTATCGTAGCTGAGGATTGCTATATTTTGCTGGATAAAAATGTTACCTGCTGTCTATACTACGATTTTCAGGATTGTTTTAAGATGACAGTTCAGAAGAAAAGCCACTAAAGAGGAAAATGATTTTCTAGCTATCAGCAAAAAGAAACATTTTCCAAAGTAGAAGAATGGATATCTCATGAGAAATAGACTTGTAAATTTTTTTGATATACAACAGTGTTGTAGTTTCTTAGTTGTCATTTGTGTCTTCTAAAGCTTTTCCACATATGTAATTCTGTACCTAGATCTCAGCTTTCAATGAAATTCTTGAGTATGATATTAAATTCACATTCACCTTTCAAAAGCTGGTATTTTCTCAAAACACAATAGTTTTATACCAATTGATCAATAATTATTAAAATGTGTTTTCAGTTATTGCAGGGAGTCTTTGGATGCTTGGATGGAGATTTATTCTGAGTTTCAAATGTGTTTTCAAATACGAAACAATTGAAGAAACCTCTGCAGCCATGAATCTTGATTTGGTTTACCTATTAAAGCTTTAGATCCGAGTGCACTGGTCCCTTTAAAGATCAAAGCTTGCTTGTTCAAGCTCTGAGGACTGTTAGCTTTTTTAGTTAAAGAGTCTTGTGGTGAAATGCATTTTTCTGAAACCTCCACAAAATAGTAAACAATGTAATTGTGACTGTCATGTCAACTAAAATAAAGGTTCTATGTTAAATGATGAAAAAGAGAAAAGAGACAAACTGATCTATTGTAGTGTTAGAAAATGAATGGACAAAAATCACATGAAAATGAATCGCGAACAAAAACATCTTATTAAAAAAGAAGAATCTAGTCATGCCAGCAATTTACATCTCTACCAAGACTTCAGATAATTTGTATAGGAAGGTCAGGAGGAATGTACTGAGAGCTGGACCTATATTGCATCAGCCTTATTTTGAGCTTGTTCCTCTGGATAATTTTATATTCAGTAGCTATTTAGACACCTTTTTCTAAAAGGGCCAGGTTGAAAAACTGTAATTGCTGTTTTCATTACAAGCTTTATTAGAGGCTGATAGGCTAAGAGATGGCAGTATTCTAAAAGACAGCCAACATGGCTTTGTTGTACACAGGTCATGCCTGACCAACCTCATTTTCTACGATCAGGTAACACACCACCTAGATAAGGGAGATGAGGTTTTTGTCATATACTTAGATTTCAGAAAGGCCTTTGACTTGGTCTCCTGTGATGTCCTCATGGATAAATTGATAAATTGCAGCCTCAACAACTTAACAGTCTAGTGGTTGGAAAACCAACTCCAAGGTTGGACCCAGAGCGTGTTAATAGGTAGAATGGAGTCGACATGGTGAGAGGTCCAGTGTTGTCCCTTAAGGCTCAGTACTTGCACCGGTGCTTTTCAACATTTGCATCAACAATTTGGATATGGGTGTGGAAAGCATACTGGCAAAGTCTGTGGATGACGCGAAGTTATGGAGGAGTGCCATCATGCTGGAAGACAGGCTAAGGATACAGGCTGACCTGGACAGGCTTGTAAAGTGGGCTGATCTAAATCTGATGATGTTTAACACTGAGAAATATAAAGTGCTCCATCTGGGGAGAATAATCAACAACATACTTACAAGTTTGGTGGTGCTACACTACTCAGCACCACAACTAAAAGAGACCTGGGGGTTATGATCCACCACAAAATGAACACGACCCACCAATACGATGCTACAGCTGAAAAAGCAAACAGCGCTTTGGCATGCATCAACTGATGCATCACAAGCAAGACTAAGGATGTCATCCTCCCCTGCTCCACTCAGCATCGGTGAAGCCACAGCTGGAGTATTTCATCCAGTTCTGGGTGCTGCACTTCAAGAGGGATGTAGAGAAGCTGGAAAGGAGGGCCACATGAATGATTAGCAGGGATCCTGGTTTTCTCTGATTAAAAATTGCAAATTCTCTGATTAAAAACCCAAAATACATGATAAAAATTCAAGGCCCACCACAGCCCCCACCACCAGCATTGCTGATGCCCCACACTCCCCCCCACAGTCTCAACAGCCCTGATACCCCTCGAAACAGCTCCCCAGACCCACAGACATGCAGATACAGACACTGATACCTCAGCAGGTAAGTGCATGTGGGGGGAAGAGATGGGGCAGGGCTGGGGAAAGGGAAGGTGCTGTGGGGGTAGATCAAGAAGGGAGGGGAGTGTGCCCCAGTGCCCACTCCCAGGAGCGTGCCCCTGTGCCCACTCCCAGGAGCAGGGCTAGGGGGTGAGGGCAGGGGTGCCACTCTGTGGGTCACACACATGCCGGCCAGCCTGACAGGAGGTTCACACACAGAGGCTGCCAACACAACTCTGTCACTGCACCCTGCGCTACCATCCCACAGCCACCTGCACGGCTTTGTGGGCAAGTGGTGCAGGGCATGGCAGCATCAGTGCAGTGGCAACCACTGTGTGCAGGCCACATGCGTAACACCCAGCCAGCAGGTGAAACGGGGGGGGCGGGGCTTGCATGCAGCAGCATGTCCCACAACTGGCTGAATGGCTCTGTGGCGGTGTGGGCTGGTGGTGGCTGCATGCAGGGTGGGGGGGCTTTGTGGGCAACTGCTACCACTGCAGAGCCATGCCCTTCACCCCTGGATCCTGGAGGTAAGTGGGGCTTGGGGGCTGTAGGGCAGGACTGGGGAGGATGGTTGGGGTCTGAGGGAGTGGGGGGGGTGCTGCTGGCCCCAGGCGGCACATCGTAGCTGGGAGCCGGGTCAGGGGATGAGGGTAGGGGTGCCCCTCTGTGGAGAGCTTTGCAGGCAAGCGATGCAGGGTGCAGTGTGGTGGTGCCCCCCCATGTGATGGCTGCACACATGCTGCCCAGCCACCTGCCCAGGGGAGGGAGAGAGGGAGGCTGGCATGCAGTGAGAGCACAGCTCCATGACCAGCTTTGCAGCCATGGTGAGGGATGGGGGTGCTGGGGGGGTTGGGCAGGGGCTTGCATGTGGTAGCTGCTGCCACTTACCTGGAGGCCTGTGATGGCGACGATGGCCGCTACCTAGAAAACCTCCTGCTGCCGCCGCAGAGCCGTGCCCAGAGCTGTGCGGCCAGCTGCTGGGTGGCAGCGGCAGTGGCAGCATGGTGGTGGCAGGGCAGCACACTGCCATTCCCATCCCCTCCACCGCCCCACACTGCGCCACTGCCACCGGCTGCACAGCTCCGAGCACCATTCCACAGTGGGAGTGGGAGGTTTTGTACACAGCGGCAGTCACCGCTGGCACAGGTGGCCCCACATGTAAGTGGCAGCAGCCGCCCATGCCAGTGGTGACTGTCACTGCCTACAAAACCTCCCGCTGCCACCGCGGAGCTACGCTCAGAGCTGTGTGGCTGGTGGCAGTGGCACAGCACGGGGTGGTGGTGGGGATGGCTGCGTGTCACCTGGCCACCACCAAGCTGCTACTACTAACCAGCAGCTGGCCACACAGCTCTGGACATGGCTCTGTGGCAACAGCGGGAGGTTTTGGAGGCAGCGGCCATCATCACCTTCATGTCCCTCCAGGTAAGTGGCAGTGGCCGGCACGTGTGAGCCTAAGCCCTCACTCCTCCCACCCTGCGCCCCCATCCCTAGCCATGGCTGCAGAGCCTGCCACAGAGCTGTGCTCTGCTCACATGCCAGCCTCCCTCTCCTCCTCCCCTGGGCAGGCGGCTGGGCAGCATGTGTGCGGCCTGCACATAGTGGGCACCACCACACTGTACTCCGCATCTCTTGCCTGCAAAGTCCCCCGCAGAGGGGCACCCCTGCCCTCACCCCCTGGGCCTGCTCCCAGCTGCAGTGTGCCACCTGGGGCCGGCAACACCTGCCACTTCTCAGCCCCCAACCATCTTCCCCAGCTTTGCCCCACAGCCCCACTTACCTCCACGCTCCAGGGGCGAAGGGTGAGTCTGAGCCTGAGCCCGGCCTCAGCTTCCTCAGAGGCTCAGGCTGCACCCTCCCCTCTCTCCCTCCCCCTCTGGCCAGGGTTGGGGGTTTCCTGCCCTTTTTGCAATTGGCTCTTGCAGGCTGGAACTGTGCCAGCCTGAAAGAGCTCTTTGCAAAAGTGGAGACTCTGCAGATTTCTCTGCTAAAAAGAGAAATCCGTGTTTTCTCCAATAAAAACAGGGAATCCATGGTTTTCTCTGTTTTTCTATGGGAAATGGAAAACCTGGATCCGTGATGATTAGAAGTCTGGAGAACAGACTATATGAGGAGAGGCTGAAGGACATAGGAGTATTCAGCCTGGAAGGGAGAAGACTCAGAGGGCACTTGGTGGAAGCATTTAAGTATGCAAGAAGCAAACATAAGGGGCTAGGAGAACATCTGTTCACCAAGGCACCCCAGGGGAAGACTAGGAATAATGGTCATAAACTGATAGAAGGTTGTTTCAGATTAGACATAAGGAAAAATACCTTTATGGTTCATGTATCCAGAGTCTGAAACAGACTCCCTCCAGAGGTGGTAATGTCACCTTCCCTGGAGAGCTTCAAAAGACGAATGGATGCACACTTCACTGGGGTCATCTGACCTCAGCAGCCCCCTTAGAGCAGGGGGCTGGACCTAATGATCTTGTGAGGTCCCTTCCAGCCCCTAGCTTCTGTGAATCTATGAATATTAAAATTATTTCTCTGAAAGGTACAGATTAATAGAAATGTATAACAACAGATGCCCCAATGGCGCAAGTGCTTCTAACACAATTTACTCTTTCAGAAATATAGAATATCTTTGAAATCAGTATCTTTTTCATTACTGATGGAACTTTTTAATGTACTCACTGTTTTTAACAGGCTGTTAACACTGTTAAACAGCCTGCTCCATCAGCTTGCATGTAACTGAACCTGATGACTTTAATTTCATTAGAACTAGTTATATGCATTAAGTTATGCAACTGCTCAAGACTACTGCTGGATTAGGGACTTAAAACAATGCTACAAGGCTGATCATTCCACTTTGCTTTTTCTCCATAAAGGAATGTCTACTATTTTATTCATTACTTATGGTACAGTACAGCAGTGAGACTCAGGGTCAAATTGTCCTTGGCATTCTACATACAGGGAGACAGACTGAATATATGTCTTTGCCCCAAAGACCTTGCCATCTAATGTCCCAGTTGTGCACTGGGATATGCATGGAAAAACTGATATACATGCACAGAGCCCCTCATTATCAGCAAGGCTTTAGACGATGCAATAATCTGTTCTAATTACAATGCAGATTTTTTTGCCTAAGATGGCAAGTGGCATACAATGCACAGGCAAGAACAGAGATAGGGAACACCCAGATATATGCCATTTTTAGTTACAAATACACACATTGTCTTATTCTCAGCTTAGTCACTTTTTGCTAATGCATTCATATAATTGAAGAAATAGGAATTTCTTTGAGCTTTGAAAGTATTTTTTAGAACAATGTAAAGTATAGAACAGATAGTTTCAATAACCTGCCACTGATTAATTTGATGAACAGTTTTGATTAACTCCAGAATGCTGAGTATTATCTTGACTAGTTTCATGTTCCATAAAAGGCTCTACAATGGCAGGATCAATTAGTTTCAATTTCCATATCAATCAGTCCAGATGGTTCTCATTATTTGCTAAGTATAGCTGCAAACTGAATTTTTTGAACCCATAATTCACATCATGTTAATCGGTGATACCGAGCTCTCTCTTTGCAGCATAATCAGCAGATGAAAAAGATGGAACAAGGAAGGCACGTTTATATACTACACATTCCTGCAGCCAGGAAACCACATTTGAAAAGTTTCTATACTATTTTGAGATAGAAGAGATAGGAAAAATTGTGCTCTTGGTGGGAAGTGAAACAGTGTCTCCCCAGGCAATGTTTAAATAGGGCTCCCAGTGCGTCAGTTCCCACTGTTTCTGGTCCCGTGGCTCCTCCTGGGCAGTTTCCTAGGACATGTCTTGCTTCCACCATGCCCATCACAAGGCTTTGACATTACTTGTATTCCTAATGAACCAATTCTCTATCAAAGACAAGAATGCCCAATTTCTCACAAGAAAACCACTCTCTCTCCAATCTCTCAGTCCTGATCCTCAAAGGAAACTTACAAAACACTTCCCAGAGACAAGCCTATGAACTCCAGTTCAACCTCCTAGATACTAAAAATCATGGACTAAATATAGATTTTGGATTTATGATACATTATAACCTGCCTGACAGCTGACTCCCTAGGTACTTCTCCACTATTCGTCCTCCTTCTCTTCCCCCACCCAGCCTGTCTCTCACCCATTGACTCCTCAATCTACATCTTCACTGATTGCCTGTCTTGTGTGCATATCAGTCTGGCCTCTGGCTTCTTTACTTTTCACTCCATCCAGGAAGAGCACATGCCAACTGCTGAAACTTCCTCAGCCTGACAAAGGGTTTTTGAACCCAAAAGCTTGCTTAAATTTTTTTTCCCAGCTATTTAAGTTGGTCTAATAAAAGATATCAGATTCACCCAAAGCACTTAATGAACTGATTAGTTTCTTCTCTCATCTGAGTCTTTGTGTAAATTTTTGAATGGCTTTTGGGTATAATGCATTACCTGCATTACTAGCATATGAATGGTTGAACAAAATCCACAAAGAGTTACTGGTATCTTATTCAATACCAAACTTCTTGAAAATAACTGATGTAACACACTTGCCAAGTAACACACATTCCTCCCATAGGGTATAGGAATCCTGTCTCTTTACCAGTATTTTGATAAAGAATATGTTATCAAATTTCCTTTTGCGGTGAAAGGAGAAGAATAGAATTCCACTAGTGACCCTTTCTTGATAATCTAATGTGTCTGAAGCACATGTAGAGAGATCAGAGTGATTGGGACTATCTACTGAAAATTGTAAGGGCAGGAATATGGCAGACAGGTCACTCAGGTATTTCTAGTCTTTTTCGATTTTCAATTTTCTTTACACGATTTAACACTTGCTGATACAGCAAGTTTAAAGGTCCTAATGCTGCCTATGCTATATTTTTATATGGTTTGCGAGACAGGAAACAGAATCCAAAAGAAATGATAAACTGATCTGTGAATTCAGAATTCCTCAGTACTAATCCCAGCTTTGGCAGCTCTGTGGCTTGGCATAGTTATTTTAGCTCTCAGCCTCAGACCTGCCATTTTGTAAATGAGGGTGATACTATCTTATAAAGATGCTGTGAGGTTTAGCTAAGTCATCTTTATGCAGTGTTTTGAACATAAGTGAAAAGGATAAATTATTATTATAACTTCATCATCTTCATACTTAGTTTGCCTTCCCTCTCCAAAGTATGTGGTAAAGAAGAGCTGAAAATCCTTCCACTACAAGATTCATGACCATGCATATATCTCCCCAGTCACAATTATTTATCTTTTAATCATATTTTTTCTCAGTCTAGTTTCAATTCTGATGTTTGTGTATAACCATATTACCTCTTCTTTCAACAGGTGGAAGATTCCAGTCCCACTGCAGTTAAAGGCAAAACACCCAGTGGCTTCACTGGGCCAGGATTTAAACCAGGTTGGATGTGTCTACATGTGTGCATTTAATCTACATTAGTCTGATTTATGGTGCATTTCAAAGATTTCATAGATTTCATAGACATTAGGGCTGGAAGGGACCTCGGGAGATCATCGAGTCCAGCCCCCTGCCCAAAGGGCAGGAAG
>NW_017728948.1:49046382-49069909 GCF_001723895.1 Crocodylus porosus
GCAGGGGGCTCTGCGGCTGCTGAGGGGGTGTCTGGGCGCAGCGGGCTTCACCCGCTCATCTCTCACCACTCCAGAGCCTACCTGAGTGGGGCTGACATCTAGAGGAAGTTCACACAGGGTGGGTGCTTGAATGCCCACTTCTGAGACCATTTCAGCTTGGATGCATGTGTGAGGCCACTCTTGGATGGTGCACAGTGCTGCATGAAGGCCAAGGTCTTGGGGTCACAGTGGGTGGCTGTGCCCAATTTCAGTCATTGGTTCAGTCATGCCCAGAAGGCCATGCTCTTTATAGAGGAGCTGAATCACATTTTGGCATCCCGGGAGACAGGCCTCACCCCTGCGAGTGCCACCAGTAGGTGTGGCCTGCCCTCACCCTTACCCCGCCCTGACACCTGATGCGTCACTGGAGGAGGGAACCTCAGGCCTTCAGTGCCCCATCCACTTACTTGGCTTCTGCATCAACAGGCAGCTCAAGGAGCCCTGCCCAGTGGCTGTCTAGCCCTTGGCTGAGCCCCACAGCCTGCCACAAGGAGTCGCCGGCCACGCCACTACTGGCAACTAGCTTCTACCTGAGTGGGGGGCCCTAACCAGGCAAGAGCCTGCTGCACATCACAGTTCATAGACACTGAGCACAGCCAGGCACCATCACTGATGGGGAGACCTGTACTGAACTGCCACCCTTGTCAACACTGGATGTGTGATAAGTCCTGCACTGGGGGAGGGCCCTCCCAGTCCCTGGCCCTGCTCCTGCTCCTGCTCCTGCCTCTGGCCCCTGCCCCCACTCCCTGTCCCTGCTTGGCCCGCCCACACTCCCCTGGACTTAGGTTCCACCCCCCCAACAGCATGTGGGGGGGGCACAGTTCAAAACTTTATTGAACAGCTCATGTCCCTGCAGCTAGATGGGGACAGGCCTCTCATGCCAAGGAAGTTATTGATGCTGGTGTCAATATACTTGACAGTGGTGGGCAGGGACCGATAGTACTGTGACAGGTAGCCCTACAGGTGGAGGTTACAGGGAAGTTTGGACTTGGCCCCTATGCTGTCATAGCTCAGGGTCCCAAACCAGGAGTGCAGATGTGCCTGGGGCACCAGAAGGATCAGCAGCAGCAGCAGCAGCAGAAAGGCATAGTGGCTTGGGCACCCCTCTGCCTGTACAAACAGTTCATTGCACACTGCCTGGGTCACATGCAGCAGGGGCAAGGTGGTGGTGCATAGGGGGGGCAGCCCTGGGATGCTTCCCTAGAGAGGCCCTCAGTGGGGGGACCAGTGGCACGCCCCTGCAAGCCCCTACTCAAGTTGCCCAGGAGCCCTGTGCATCCCAAGCTTGGGCACTGTGGGCTGGGTGGCATCATGGCAGAATGGCTGGCTTGCAGGGAGGGTGGGGAGTGGGGTTGCAGTGGCAGCAGCAGGTGCCTGACTCCCCTGCCCCACCCAAGTGCCTGACTCCCCTGCCCCACCCAAGGAAGGGGCAGGGGAGTCAGGCTACTTTTGGCCAGTACCCAGCTTCCCACCAGCCCCAGGGAAGCAAGCATGGCCTGAGTACCATCGTCCCTGGGCATGCATGCACATCCAACCCCCGATCCAAGGTCAGGCAACGCAGGGCCCCTGGTGCAAAGCATCTTATCTCTACAATGTTGCCAACTTGCATAAAATGCTTCTATCTTTTGTTTCTGCAGAGCCAACATCTGGATGTGGGAGAGAGGCTGCAGGGCCCTGCGGGACTGCCACATCAGGGTCTCTGCCAACAGCCAATGGAACTACCTGGATGCGCTGGCAATGCACCATGGACAGGATCCTCCTACTCCAGCGCTGGCAATGCACCATGGACAGGATCCTCCTACTCCAGTGGCAGGTTGTGAAGAACTGGGCAGTGTGGGAGCAGGCAGCAGGCATGGGAGGTGTGGAAGCTAGCATGGTGGGAGCAAGACATCTCCTAGGAGACTGCCCAGGAGGAGCCCCGGGACCAGACATAGTGGGAGCCCTGGGCCCTGCTACAGATCTTGGAAAAGCACTGCATGGAGCTGCTCCAGCAGCAACTGGCCAGCCAGGGCCAGCCAGTGGAGACCACATCCAGGTCCCACCATGCCAGACCCTCATTCCCAGCTCTGCAGGGCCCTTGGGCCCTGCCCACCACCTCCATCTGGGCCTCAGAGGAGGGCCTCCAGCACCTCCCCCCTTGCAGGAACCCCTACCATTCCCTGTGGCCCCCAGACCTGTGGGGGAACTGTCTGCAGCTAGGGTAATGGTCACTTGCTGGTGGGCTCTGCACCATGGATGCCCTCACTGCAAAGCCCCCACTCCAAGATTCAGAGAAAGACTAAGACTGATGTATATATTTTTAAGTTTCAGAGGAGGTTTTTTTATTTTTGGTGGATGGGGAGGGTGGTGGAGGAGCTCTGTCTTGGGGAAGGAGGGGGAAGAGGGCTCTGTTGGTTGAGGGGGGAACTTCAGAGTTCGGGGTTTCTTGTGAGGGGAATATAGGTTTTCATTACAAATGTGCTTGTCCTGGAGTGGGGCTGAAGGTGGATAGTGGGTAGGGGGTGTGTAGGTAGTGGGGTAGGTGGGCGCCAGCAGGAAGGGTCAGGCACTTCTATATGTCCTGACACACCAGGTGGGGCTAGAGCTGATGTAGCAGGTCTTCAAAGGTGGCCTGGGTCATCCAGAATGTGTCTATCCATTGGCCATCGTCCCATTCCTGCAGCACAACGTGCTGTTGCCAGTCCAGGCTGGTGTGAAAGGCCCAGAGGTGGTGGGGCTAGTAGGACAGGAGGGTGACAGTGAAGAATTATTTCCTGGTTCATTTTGTGATGGATACATGAGTTTTGCTCCTAGGTGATTGCCCTAACCTCTAGGCCATAAGCCAGAATGGGGAGCTTGGATTCTAGCCCCTCCTTCATGGACTTTTAATATATTTTATATCAAGTTTTGGATAAATAAAATCCTGAGGAGTGAGTGACTGAGACACCAGCACTAGGACCCCCCCTAAGAGGGGATACAAAAACTGCAGCTACCACTGCTTCTGCTGACCCAGCTGCTCTCCTAGACAGCCAGCCTGGTCCCTGATATCATTCTCACCCCAGTCACAAATACTGGTATTTATGCCTCTGATAAAATCAGAAATAATTCTGAGTGTGGACTGGAACCCAGGCCTCTCCTTTCCCAGCTGAGTACTCTAACCACTATTGTTCAAGAACCTTGCTTGCTCTTTCTTCAGCTCCACAAATCTTATACTGTTATCTGCACAGTGGTTCACTCCAAAATGTGGGGAGGATAGAGGATGCTAATTTAGTTTATAGCCTGGTGGTTAAGGCTTTCTCATGGAAAATGTGTTCAAATTCCTTCGGGCTCAGGATGGCCCAGGACCTACACCTTGCGCTGCCTAGGAGAGCACTTCTCTGATCTAGTTCTTTGAATGAATATGACTGCATTATGTGCTAGATTCAGTGCTATCAACATGTTATTTATGCTCTGAGCTTGTTTACCAGATCAAGCTCTTCAAAGGATGTAGATGCCACTTGACCTAGCTTCTAGAACAGTGATTTTCAAGTTTTTTTTTTCATGTGTGGAACCCTAAAAAATTTTGAATGGAGTTGTGGACCTCTTTGGAAATTTCAAATGGAAGTGTGGGCCCCTTTGAATTGTAAGTGTGAGTGTTCACATACTTTTGATTGATAGTAATCTTTCACAAAACCCTTAGACATAGTCCACAGACCTCTAGGGGTGTGTGCAGATCGCAGGTTGAAAATGAGTGTCCTAGAACCAAGTGGGGCCTAGGCAGGAGCTAGGTTTATAGGTACTGAGATCAAAGCATTTTGGGCATGTACAGAACAAAAGCTACAGGAGCTTAAGGAACTTTCAGTCAAACTGGGAGGTGCTAGG
This sequence comes from Crocodylus porosus, assembly GCF_001723895.1. Classification (NCBI taxonomy): domain Eukaryota; kingdom Metazoa; phylum Chordata; order Crocodylia; family Crocodylidae; genus Crocodylus; species Crocodylus porosus. The sequence goes on from NW_017728948.1 coordinate 49,050,262, forward strand.
TGATTTTAGGTGATTTTACAAGGTTGCTTAGACTTCAAAAATTGTAAATATCTCACTGAAATCTGAAAAATGAGAGAAAATTGAAGATTCTAGTTTCAGTTATTCTAATTTCTAAAAAAATCTTCCTGGAACATATGGGGGAAATATGGAGTTTTGTTTATATTGGAACTAAAGTTTAAAATAAAAGTTATTTTAACTCCATTTCTCAATAGAACTACGTGCAATAGCCTAATTACAATTAAAATGTAAGAGATTGGCTGTAGAGACAGATATAAATCACTGTACTCAATCTTGTTCTAGATGTTTTAGAAACCATTGGTCTATGCCTTAATCTTTCAGTATACATAATTTAAGTGTGAGGCTGAAGCTTCATTAAATCATTAGCAGTAGACTGAATTCAACGGAACTCTAATTTCAAAGCTGAGGAATGCATTTTACCTCTAGCCTTTGTCGCTTTTGGTTTCCAGTGTTCAGTTTTGTTTCTCTATCCGTTTGCCAATCATTTGCCCATCTTTGTGTCACACAGCAACTCAATTCATGATTTTCCTTGTGGTGTTTTATTAGTATATTTTTGCTTACTGGAACTAAAGAAATGGACTTATACAGCTATTATTATTATTGAAACTGTTTAATGTAACAAATGCTGTTCTCCTATTTGATTTCTAGAAACTCCTCTAAAAACAGCACCTCATATTATGACCCAAAGGCTTTTCAGGTATATGCTTCTAACTTGAGGAAGCTGTGAAATAAATTAGATTTGATAGTGTAGCTAATTGGGCCCCTCAGAGATTGTCAAACATGATGCCTAATAAGTGCCTTACAATGTCAGTAGAGGTAACTGGCCTGTGGGTGATTGGGAATGGAGCTTGGAGAACTGACTGACTTCAAAAAAGTAAAAGAAACTTAAAATAAGAATTATTAGGACTAACTGACTGTGTACAAGTGAGAGAGTATTTGGTGTAGGAAGAGGAAGCTAGAGGTGGGTTTATCCAACCATTACCTTTAGCACCAATGTGTACCTCATTAATTTTTGTAATTACCTTTTCTGCACTGTTTTACTCATTTGTAATTTTCGTGAGATAATAATAATACCAGTAGTATATGTGCTACTTATATTCTTTAACATACTATAAGTAGTATCTGTTTTTATAATAGTAAGTCAAAGAAAAGTTCATGAGAAAGAGCAGAGAACATTACCGATTCCTGTCTGTTACGATAACTCCGCAGTAGCTAATACTGCAGTAGCCACATGGCTCAGAGTTTGCCAATAATGTACTACCATACAACCAGCAGTGGCCATCAATTTATGTAGCATAGTATGAAGAACTGTTCCACATACCATCTGAATCATGAAGTCACCCTTAAAAGACCTTCATTCTTTGATGCAAAACTCCCCATAATATTTTCAGAGGATCCATCTATAACAGTTTTCCTTGAAAATGCTGAAGGTACCCAGTAGTCTGTAGATTTTACAATGTTGCAATAGTCCCCAAGGTATTGCTCTAGTTGTTGTCTTCCTCTTCTCCTCTGTAAAACAATTCTGTCTTTAAAAGCAACCTGATCTTTTGGATAATGAATGTTTTCATATTTTACTTATGTAAAGTACAGCAAGGAGAACACTAAATAAATCAGCTGCTTTTGTGGATGATGCAAACAGGACTTGCATGCCAGCACATTTCTGTTTTTAAATCAGTCAGGCTATGCCCTAGAGCTGCTGAAGTTTCAGTCTGATGTAGTGCAGACTGGGTTACATAAGAGTAAATGTTCCAGAATCCAGACATTCTGGTACTACAGCTAAATCATATTCAGATCCTGCTTGCAAAACCTAAGAAAAAGGGATGCCTGGGGCACCCCTGCAACTGCAATTAACATGTTGGTATGGCTCCCGTTGTGCAGTGAGTGACATGTACTTCATTGGACTGGAATGACTACCATGGTAGTTTTCTTAAATTATTAATATGTTTAGACACATGCACATTTGTAATGTATAATTGTGGAAAAATATAATTTTCAATACATTATGCTTCCTATTTGCATTATGGTCTGTCTAAATGTATAGAGCATAGGATAATGTAGATCATACCAGCGTCTCCCATTTTGCACCATAATATTATTTGTGTCTTTTTAGGGGAACAGGGAGTGGGGGAGCAGCGCAAACTCTGCTAATAGTTTTATAGAAGATATCTGAGAATGCATAAAGAACATTTACTGGTTGCCTTGACTACACCCCTACTCTGACCCCAGCTACTGCCAGACACCTTCCCCTATAGAGGGAGCTTGCAGTTACTTTGCACCTCATCAGCTGCTCCCCACTTCCGTCCTTCTAATGCTTATTCATCACCAGGGGGCCAGCATGTTTTCTTTGCAACTTGGGACAGATTCTGGGTGGATTGAAGCCACCATTTGTATCTTGATTAAATTGTTATAGTGTACAGGCCAGAGCCTCTCATTTTTTAAATTCAATAATTTCTGATGTGTGAAGGCTTTCTTTTATTGCCACTTCTCTGGACTAATTTCCAGTGAGTGCACTGCTAGAACCCAATCACTGAATCACCCACAATTTTTTTTACACATTAAAGGAATGGGAAGAGCAATCAGAAGGAGAAATATCTTTATGGGGACAAGATGATAAATCACTATTTGGGTTATGTCGCTAAAGAAAAGCAGTAAGTGCAGTGAAAAGTGGCTAAAGATGCACGAAATGCAGTAAGTGGCTGAAGAAGCAAGTAACTGTTAATCTTGCTTTTTTTCCAAAGTGCCAAAGTGGCTTCTCAGTAATTCTCTGTGGCACTCTACAATACTTCTCACACTGAAACTTAAGAATTACTTAGGTCATCCAGTCTAGAAGTCTGTTTAATATTTAGAGCCAGACTTAGGGAAAATGGCACCCTCAAGAAACTTGTATTTTAGTGCCTCCCTGGCACCCTCTGGTTCTCTCCAGTGCCTACCCCCCGCCCCGCCTTCCCCAAGTCACTGATGCTGTTGTCCTGCCACATAGGTGCTCTGTCTGACAGGCCGGGGAGGTGGACAGGGCATCTGCTTGTGGCATGGACTGTTGACTACATCCCCATGGAGCTGAAGTGGAAGGAGCAGGTGCCTGTGATGATCAGCTGGTAAGTGCTAACACAGGACTTGGCACAGACTTGACATGGACCAAGGCACAGGAGCTTTGGTGTCTTGCAGCTGCCACAGGGCTCCTCCAGAGCCCAATACGTAACTGGCCACATGCAGATGAAACTCGGCTGGAGGCCTCCCCACATCAGGAAGCTGGCTCCAGCCCAGGGCTCCTGCCAGTGCTGTCCCACCCAGGCAAGAGCAGGTGCTGCTGCCATTCTCACCATTGTGGTGCAGAATACCAGGCAGTCTGCCTCATCTCAGCAAGGCTCCCTCTGCCCCACACTGTGGTGTCACGCTGGACCCCAAGCAGTATCTCAGGCTTGCACTGCTACCTGCCACTTGTAGCACCTGTGTGTGTGTGTGTGTGTGTGTGTGTGTGTGTCGTGCCCTCCTGGCTCTGGAGCCCTAGGTGGTCGCCCACGTTACTCATCCCTAAGCCCAGCTCTGTTAACAGTGGCCTGTATCAGATGCTTTAGAGAAGAGATATCAAACTCATTTGAGTTGGCAGGCCTGATTTCACCCACAGGGCTTCCCACCGCAGCTGCTAGAGCAGCCATGTCAACATCAGCAGCCAAGGAGTTAATGCTGCTGCTGTTCAATCCCTGTCTCTGTTGCTGCTGGAGCTGCTATGTCAGTGCAGTCGGTATACAGGAGTTAATGTCACAGGAATTAGAAGCTGGAATTCGACAGCAGGTGAGCAGCATTAACCACCTGGATGCTGGTCAGCAGCCCTGGGAGCTATGGCAAAAAATACTGTGAGGTGTATCTGGAGATGAGTTGTCTGACCAGAGAGAAGCCCTGCAGGCAGAATGAGACACTTTTATGGGCCAGATTTGGTCTGAGGGCGATATGTTTGACATTCCTCACAAAGGCTGCACCACTCCCACATAGTGCAATCTGGGTCCATGGTGGCCTGGCCCAGTGGGCTGTGGGATGCCTTCTCCCACAACCTCTTTGGGACCCTGTGCCTATGCCAGTAACTGCCAGTGGCCAAGGGGTAACAAGTTTGCCCTAGAACAGTGGTTCTCAAACTTTGTTTTGTGGACCACTTGAAAATTGCTGAGGGTCTTGGTGGACCACTTAATACATTTTTTTCTACAAATCAAAGCACACAACTCATATTTTAATATCAGCAGTCTTACTTTATAAGTACAGATATTCTCAATTGTTCTGCAACCTTTCTGCAGGCCACCTGAATAGAGCTCATGCAGACCACAGTTTGAGAACCTCTGCATTAGACCCTTCCCGCATCTATAAACATAATATTCAGAAGTTCAGCAGTAATGTCTCTGCACAGGTAGCTGCTTTAAGATGTTTAGCCAGCATGACATGGGGTGCCAACTTCAAAGTGCTCAGAACCACCTCACTTGCAATGGTATTTGGCCCAGCAGAATATTGTGCTCCTGTATGCTCCAGAAGTTGTCACACTAAAAAGCTTGACACCATATTTAACAGTGCGCAGAGACTCATAATGGGCTCAGACATAAGAAGTGACATAAGAAGACAGACCCTAACCCAGGGATGATCAATTATTTGGGTTGGAGGGCTACTTAGGAAGTTTTGATGAGCCACTGTAGACCATGCTCCCCCAGCTGGGTCAGCAGCACCCCGCCCACACACACACACACACACACACACACACACACACACACACACACAAAAGCTCACCAGAACTTCCTAAGTGGCTTTTCTTCAGGGCTTAGCCCTACACTGTCACTGCCCAGAGATCCTGGGGTCTCCACGGTGACTGGCCCAGGACATGTGCCTGCAGGGTGGCTGGGCAGATGGGATGCGGTCAAAGGCAAAGGCAGGTGGGGAGAGGTGTCCAAGAGCAGGATGGGCAGGCAGAGGTTGGGCTGGGGTGGTGACAAGATGGGGTCAGGGCCCACAGCAGAGTTGCTATGAGCTCCTGGCATGCCCATGCCCATGGAACAAGGTGCTCATCATGTTAGACAGGTGGAGTGAGTGGAAGGCAGCTGGGAGCTGGTGGTATAGCTCTGCATGCTGGGGCAGGACCTCCTGGTTGCAGCTTCGCCCGTGCCTGGGGGGACATATGGTGCCTGGCATATGCTCTGCGGCTGCCACCACTTCCACAAACTACCTGATGCCTGGGGCAAGGGCAAGAGGGGCAAGAGGAGGATGAACCACTGACGGTAGGGGGAGCCAAACAGTACTCATGCAGCTGCAGCCACACCAGGAGCAGCCCCACTAGGGAGCTGTGTGTATTCACTGGGTCCGGGGCTGAGCCACTGGGCATGGGTGGGAGTGTGATGTGGTCTGCCACAGGTGGGAATGGACAGAGCTCAGTCACATGTGAAGTGCCACAGGGGAAACCATGGGCTGGATACAATCAATTGGTGGGCACCCTCCCATGGGCTAGATCCAATCAGCGAGCAGGACAGATCTGGCCCATGGGCTATATTTTGCCCACCCCTGCCTTAACCACTTCTCTGCTTCCAGGTTTCTGGGCCAGTGGAGAGCCCTGCAGATAAGGGTCAGGATGAATGGAAACGAGTGGAAATGAAATGATTGCTTGCCGATCTGAAATCTATTCCTACAGCATTTTATACCAACACCAAACTAGCTCCCATTGGGCACAGAGTTTATAGAGAAGCTTGGGTCAAGCTGAACAGACTAAGATCTGGATACAGACACTTCAAAACAACACTGTACAGGATGAACATCTTGGATAGCTTCCTGTGTGAAGGCAGTGTCCACAATCAGCACAGCAACTTAATCAAAAGCTGCAATCTTTACAAGTGCCAAGATGGGGTAGATGGAATTCACATGCTGAGCAGTAATAATAGAATCATAGAAGTAGGGTCATAAGGGACCTTGTAGATCTTCAAGTCTGACCCCCTGCTTGGGCAGGAGAAAAACTGGGCTCAAATGACTCCAGCCAGGCAGGCATCAAGCCTCTTCTTAAAGACCTCTGGGGTAGGAGCCAGCACCACTTCCCTTGGAAGTTGGTTCCAGATCCTAGCCACCCTAACTGTGAAGTAGTTCTTACGGATGTCTAATCTAAACCTACTCTCCAACAACCTATGGCCGTTATTTATTGTTATGCCAGGGGGCACTAGGGGAAAGAAGACCAAACCCTTCTGGTCCCCCCTAGTGAGTTTATAGACTGTCACCAGGTCCCCCTCAGCCTTCTCTTGTGAAGGCTGAACAGGTTCAGGTCCCACAGTCTCTCATTGTAGGGTCTGCTCTGTTGTTACTGGATCATGCGGGTGGCCCTACTCTGGACCCTCTCAATGTTGTCCACATCCCTCCTGAAATGGGGTGCACAGAACTGGACACAGTACTCCAGCTGTGGCCTGATCAGTGTTGCATAGAGGGGGAGGATCACCTCCCTGGCTCTACTTGTGATGCACCTCTGGATGCATGACAAGGTCCAGTTAGCCCTGCCGAACGTGACCTTGCATTGTCAGCCCACATTTATCTTAGAGTCAATAATGACTTCAAGATCCCTTTCTGCCTCTGTGCTCTCAAGAAGGGAGTTTCCCATCTTATAAGTGTGCTGCTGGTTATTACTGCCCAAGTGCAGCACCCTGCACTTGTCAGTATTGAAACACATCCTGTTTTTGTTAGCCCACCCCTGTAACATATCCAGGTCTTGCTGCAGTCTTTCCCTCCTTACTAGTGTGCTCACCTCACCCCAAATTTTGGTATCATCAGCAAATTTAAACAGGTTGCTTTTCACCCCATTGTCCAAATCACTGAGAAAGAAATTGAACAGCGCGGGCTCAAGGACTGAAACCTGAGGGATTCCGCTGCCCACTTCCCCTGAGGTCAAATATAACCTGTCCACCACCACCCTCTGAGTGCGACTCTTGAGCCAATCTGCAATCCATCTGACTGGGTAGGCATCAATGCCACAGTCACCCAGTTTTTTGATGAGGATGGGGTGGGAGACAGTGTCAGAGGCCTTGCTGAAGTCCAGAAAGACTACATCCATGGTAACACCTGCATCCAGTGCTTTTGTGACCTGATCATAAAAGGCAATCAGGTTGGTCTGACATGACCTGCCCCAAATGAAACCATGCTGGTTGCCCTTAAGCATCATCCCTGAAGCCGGCCCATTGCAGATGTGCTCCTTGATGATCTTCTCAAAGAGCTTCCTGAGGACTGACGTAAGACTGATGGGCCTATAGTTGCACGGGTCCTTCCTCCTCCCTTTTTTAAAGATGGGGACCATGTTGGCTATCTTCCAATCATCTGACATCTGGCTCAAGCACCAGGAGCACTCGTAAGGCCATGCCAAGTGCCCTGCAATAACCACTGCTAGCTCCCTCAACACCCTGGAGTGGAGAGCATCTGGACCCACTGATTTGAACATGTCCAGCCCCTCCAGAAGCTCTCTAACCCGGTCCTCCCCACCCTGAAGTCTAGAGGCATTCCCCTCGAGTCTGTCTTGCATCACGGTGGGGAAGTCCCGGTCCCTGCACAAGAAAACGGAGGTGAAGATTTGGTTAAAGAGGTCTGCTTTCTCCTCTGGTGCAACCACCAGATTGCCCAGAGAATCTTGCAGGGCCCCGACATTTTCTGGTGCTTTCTTCCTCCTCCCTATATATTTGAAAAAGGACTTTTTATTATCCTTTATCTTGGATGCTAGTCCCAGCTCTGTCTGCCTTAGCTTTTCTGACAGCCCCCCTACAGGCCCGAGCAGAGGTGGTATACTCCTCCCTGGAGATAGCCCCCCCCTCCACTGGTGGTATGCCACCTTTTTGGCCATCAGGCATTCCCAGATGCCCTTGGTGAGCCAGGGGGGCTTTCGGGCACTCTTGCCTCCCTTGCTTCTTGTTGGGATGGTCACCCCTTGGGGCCTGAGTATTGTCTCCTTAAGGAATGACCACTCATCTTGAGCACTGAGTTCCCCTGCTCTCAAAAACCCCAATGCCTCTCCCACTAATCTCAACTCATTGAAGCTGGCCCTCTTGAAATTTAGTGTTACCGCCTTGCTGCTGGCCCTTGACACCCTGTGCTGGATGGTGAATTCCAGCAAGCGATGATCGCTATCACCCAGGTGGTCAAGAACCTGGAGGCCCCTTACCAGGTCATTTCCCAAGGCCAGGACCAGGTCCAACACGGCATTTACTCTGGTAGGACTGTGCACCTCCTGAATTAAGTGGAGGTCCTGTATCTCAGCCAGGAATCTCCTGGAATGGTCCAACCTGGCTGACTGTTCCTCCCAGAAGATGTCTGGGTAAGTTAAATCATCCATGACAACTACATCCCTTGCCTTAAGTGCCTCAGCAAGCTGGCCTGAAAATTCCCGGTCCAGCTCCTCTCCTTGGTTGGGGGGTCTGTAGTAGACCCCCACCGTTAGATCCCTCTCCCCAAGGTCCCCTTGTATCTTGACCCAGAGCACTTCAGCTTGCCCCTCCTATGACCCCATTCTGCGGGCAGAGGCTGTGTATTGCTCCTTGACATAGAGCACCACACCCCTACCTTTCCTTCCTTCTCTATCCCGCCTGTAAAGCCTATAGCCCCTAATGCTAGCTGCCCAGTTGTGGGATGAATCCCACCACATTTCTGTAAGCCCTAGCATGTCTGGGTCTAAGTGGCTATTCTGAGGGTGAGTTCCTCCTGTTTGTTCCCCATACTACGAGCACTGGTATATAGGCATGTTGCAGGGCACTGAAGTGCCCTGCTCCTAGGAAAAGGTACAGGTGCTGGGGCAATTGCAATGGTCAGTTGACCAGAAGGGGGCAGGGTCTGGCCTATATAAACAGCTTAGGCTGAGGCCAAGCAGGCAGTTCCCCACTAACATCCCAGGGAGAAGGAGCTCTGCTAGAGTATGCAGCCTACAGCAGCTTGGTGGCCTGAACAGCTTCAGTTCATGGAGACTGGGAAGAGAAACCCCTGGTAGGGATTTGAGCAAGGTTTAGCCAGAGGGCTAGAGTTTGCATTTTAGCTGGGAGGCTTGGTTTTGAGTTGTAGTGGATTGGCTTATGGTTTTGCTTTGTTGTTACACCGGAGGACCGGGTGAGGGTGTAGGGGTTGGAGGAGGCCTCATAGGAGCTCCACAGTAGCGTGGGGGTTCCTGGCACTGGAGGGGTCGCAGAGACTGGGGGCCAGGCATGGCTACGGCTACCTGAGCCCCGATTGTGAGGAGCCCCAGTGGGGCGCAAGACCTGAGAAGTGGGTCTGGGGGCCAGGCATGGCTACAGCCACCTGAGCCTTGATTTGTGAAGAGCCCAGTGGGGCACAGCCCCAGGGAGGGCGCACAGGCGAGAAGCCACAGGGAGGAGATTTGGGGGCCAGGCATGGGTACGGCCACCTGAGCCCTGTTTGTGAGACAGGGCCCCAGTGCAGGCGGGATCATGAGAGTGCCCCAGTGGGGCACGGCCACAAGAGGGGCCAGAGAGCATCCGTGGGGAACGCGAGCATCCGTGAGAAGAGAGAGACCAGGGAGCACTTGTGAGAGTGCAGGCTAAACAGCCATGAGAGAGGCCAGGGAACCCACGAGGGTGCCGGCAACTAAGATGAGCCCAGAGGACGTCCATGAGGACACGGGCTATAGCGAGGCAAGCAAGGGGCCACTGTAAGGGCGCGGCAAGGAATTTTGGCAAGACAATGGCTGGTACATCTGCGAGGTTTGGGGCGTGGTATCAGAGGTGGTAGGAGCCACACATAGCCCTTAAGGCTTTTGTGCACGGAGACCACTAAGACAGGGCACAGAAGGGGATAAATCCGGGGTACCATGTCCAAGCGGTCGAAAAGGCAGCCTCCCATAACACTAATACCATCAAAGACGTGGCAGGCGAGAACGAGGGTGCATTGACACTGACTTGGCATGGTAGGGGGCAATAGGGGAGTTCACGGCCGTCCCTAGGACCCCACCCCGTGACAAGGCATTTAAGGCCTTCCCTAACTGTGTGTGCCACCCCCCGATTTGAGAGACTGTCTGGACTCCTGTTTCTTACCTGGGCACTCCTTGCATTTGTCACCTGTCTGGCTTGGGTGGTGTCTCCTCATCTTCCTGTGGCCCCTCCCGGCGAGGCTAATACCAGAGAGTGGCTCATAGCTGGCTGGAGAAAACAAGGGTGAGGAGCAGGGGGTTGGAAACAGGGACTTTGGTGATATTTGTCAGTGACAGCCTAGGGGAGGGGCAGATCATGTGAGCTCTGGCTGAGGCTAGAACACCGTCCCATGGGGGTGGTGAGTGGGGTGCTACAGAGCCCCATTCCTTGCTGACAGAATGCGATGTAATGTGAGTCACAATGGGATGTGGTAAAGATGTTCATTATGTCACGCTTACTTACAGTGCTGAAGTCTGATACCACATCCATCCAGGTTATCTTAGAGTGGGATCCACCATTTTTACAGTGCTCTGTGTCCTGATCATTTGTTTGATTCTGGCTTTGGAGCACTTTCTGTGTGCCTACTATGCAGTAAGTGTAATTTCTGTATCTGTCCTCCATGTTTTGGAATGATCAGTGATTTAATTACCTTATCTTTTACTCTGATAAGGCAAACCACAACTTTTAAAAATTGTTAGCATACTTCTGTACTGATCAACTCTGCACAAACTAGGAAAAGAGATGAACTTGGGTATATAAAGAAAAATATATGCATTTAATATATCAGTTTTGAATTTTAATATATAGCATGTGAAATATCTAGGAAGCGTATACAAACTAGGGCTTTGCAAAATTTTGCTGGGTTTTTCATTTCAAAGCTATTTCAACTCATTTTGAGCTTAAAACAGTGAAATGAAAATGAAATGAAAGGCTCTGGGGGAGGGATGGAAAATCAGCAGTGCCTTAACACACACACACAGTCACACACCACAAGTTTTGCTTGCCAGCAGCTTGAGGTGCAGTTCCCCAGAAACCCCTGCACCTATCTCCTTGAAAATCGGCGGGCTTCATCGCCTCAGCAGGGGCCACCATTCCACCAGTTTTCACCCTGCTGTGCCTTAACACACACACGTGACATGAGTTTTGCTTTCAAAACTTTGAGGTCCAGGTTCCCAGAAACCCCTGCACCACCTTGAAACTTAGCAGGCTTCATGGCTTAAGAGGAGGCTACCAGCCCTGCATGTTTCATCCAAAACTGGCAAGAAATGATAAAGTTATTACAGGCAGTTTTGTGCTTCCCCATTATAGCCTATGGGCAAAACATCAAAACAGCGTCAAAACAGTGAAACAGTTTCTATGAAATGAAATGGGACAGTGCTTTCAAAACAAAATGAAACTTGAAGTGAAACACTGTCCCATCGAAATGGTGAAACAGAAGTCAAAATGAAATGGTTCTGTTTCACATAGCCCCAATGTAAACAGGCTTTCATCAGTAGCTGTATTCGTGTTACTATAGCAGCTCTTACTCCATTACAGAAAGTATAAATATGAATTATTTAAGTCTTATTAGATTGCCAGCATCATTTTACAACCCTTGTTTTTGTATTTCAGCATATCCAGTTTTTGCAGAAATGGAAACAAATGCATGAAAAATGTACAGGTAATTATGTAAAAGGTTAAAAAGGGAATTGGTATAAAATGTTCTATTCTGAAAATGAAAGGAAATTTGGTGAGCAGCTTATACAATAAGAACCATATCAACCATCACTATATTTCCATCCATGTGAGGTTAAGAATGTAATTTAAAATAATTACAAAGGGTCATATTGCTAACAGACTCACATATCTCAGAAATAAGGTGCATTTAACTATGTAAAATTAAATATATCTGATTGCCCTAACCTTTTGCTCTTATTTAAATTCTCATTGTATGAAGGTTGATGAGTCAAAGACCAAAATACGGACCCGTGTAAAATGAAAGTAAAATTGTGAAAATAAGGCAACACCTCATGCTATTTTGTGTGCTCTGTGTATGTTGCAGTTATTTTCCATGGTGTTTTTGACATGTACACTCATGAACATAGAAAATAATACTTATCCTAGAGCTCTGAGTAATTTTTAAAAAATGTAAATTTTCAAAAATTAGTTGGCCTGTTTGATCTGAGTGAAACAATACAAAACAACATACATAAAGCAAAGGGAAGCCACCACTGGAAATAATGTGCACTCAAATAATTAATGAAGAAGTTGAATAATACTGGACCCAGGACAGACCTCTGGGGAACCTCAGTTGATACTGTTAGACCCTGACTCCATGTGGCACCCAGCGATTAGGGAGACAACGGTCCAATTACCCATGGATCCTGTTACTCATTAGTCAGATCAGAGCAGGGAGCAAACACCGGTACACATTGCTCGCAACAGCTTTATTCAGAATGGAAACAGCTTCCGGCCAGGTCCCTCACTGACAGAATATGGGAAGCCGCCCTGAACAAGTTTCTTCCAATGTTTATACATTGGTTCATACATATTTAACATTAACTCCACCCTGTTCCCCCCATTTCTCCTCCCATCTCAAACTCCACCTCTGTTTACTGTTTACTTCATTAACATAGAGTTGCTTATGGATTTCCTTCATTTACATGCCTCTCTGCTAAGAGCACATGTGTAAGACCATGAACTTGGGTACTCTCAGTCACTTGCTGGTTCTTTCTTGTTCTTTGCTGATATCAGCACCATCTCCAAGGTTTGGCTTCTGTCTTATTTCCTGATAATAGCTGGTGGGCTGCATCATGTTCTTCTTACACAATGGGCTCTTAGACTGCTTTGTTTAGAAAACCATTTGCTTAAGCATTTCCAGAGTTAGTTACTTTTAGTATATCATCCAGCCTTGGGACCAGCAGTTTTTTGCGAGACACAGGAAAAAGCCTTCATTCAGCTGCACACTCAGTACTCCCCAAAATTCATATCGTTACCCTAACAGATACCTCCTACCAATCAGACACTGAGCCCTTGCTGACTACTTATTGAGCCAAGCAGTAATGTATCCATGTTAGTGTACTCTCATTTAGCCTGCATTTCAAGCGTGAGTACCCAACCCAGATTTATGAATTACAGTACAAGGATAAGTTTGCAGTCTTGGGCCTGAGTGCTGTTCATAGTGCAGGATCAAGTGTAATGTTCTTAATTTAAATAAGACTGTGGAAAAGTTTCTTTTACCCTGGAGTGCCACCAAAACAGAGATCAGCCAAGTTACTTGAGAAGCCAGGCATTCCCAGTAGACTCTACAATTCACTTGCTCTGTTGGACCTGTAGGGAATGAGTTTGTTCATGCCTTTAAGGCAGATGAAATCTTGTGGCCACGATACCTGCTGTTTCTACTGAAGTTGAATATGTGTGGACATATAGAATTAAAAAAATAAATCTATACACTACCACTAAATCAGGCTTTTAAATATAGCTGCTATGTACAAGATACATCATATTAGTCTACATGGGTAGAGTATAAATGAACAGATCTGAGAAAATCTAATTTGGTGGAAGAAAGTAGAAGGTAGCCAATGTTACTGTAAGAAAATCTGAAATGCATCAACTTTGAATTTGATCAGCAGTATTAACTCTGATATGCAGACATCTAACTCATTTCAGGGGTTATGCTCATTCTTATTATAATATGTATTCATAGTCATACTCTAAAAGGCAAACTTTTGAGCTATTAAGGTAAATGTAATGGAAATTTGACCCTGTATTATATACTGATTTAAACTTCATTTTATTTCCATCACTCAGTAAGATTATTTTAGCCACCCAACGCTTTATAGGTATCAGCTCAATTAGAGGTCATCACACTGTCATATTCTACTGCTTCATCACCAGAACATACGCATTTCAAACCTGCCAAAAGAAGATTTTGTCAGAAACACCTCTGACTTTTAGTGATTTTTCAGTTGCTATCCTATTCAAATTTATTTTTCTTCTGCATGGGGTCACTGCTGTGTTTTAAGTAGAATAAGGAAAGATAGTTAACTGATTGATTGCTAAGTTCCTCAGAATTTTTGTTGAGGTTCATTATAAATGCATTAGAACATCAGAAGCACCATTATTTCTATCTCTTTCCAAGAGCTTCTGTATAGTAATTCAATAATGAGAACAACCTTCATGTACAGATAAAGCACAAATAGTCGTGTACATAATAGGGTGTACAAAGAATTTAATTTGATCAATACAAACACCAGTAAAGAAAATTGTCTCCAAATTCACTGTTCAGTCAGAGTGAATAAGGTAATGCTAAGAAAACATCACTAGCTGACCTCATTTAATAAAATCACCCTGCATGATGGAATGCTCATCAGATAAAGGCGAGTTTATTTGTTTAGGAATGTTGCTTTAGAGGTAAGGAGCAACAGTACATTATTTGCATTCAAATAGCTAAGCAAGTGTGTTTCATATTAGTCCAAAGTTTGTTTTATACTGCTTTCAGCAACACTTAGGTAGTGACCTACTGTAGCCTACAAAATGATGGGTTCTAGACCAAATTACCTCAAGTAAGTAGCTTGGGATAATTTTACAGAAATAAATATAAACTTTTGCTTTTTATTTGTGCCCTAAACTAGATGATAGCTTTTATTTTGGTTTAGCATAAAATTACTTGCTTCTTTGAAGTCTTTGATCCTCTGATTGGGAATAAGCTCCAGTTACCTTAACAAATATCACAAATACAGCATCTAATTTGTATTTCTCTCATTTCCCCTGAAAGAGTGTGAAATTATACAGAAAGACACATCGCACTGAAAACAATTGCTGGAAAAATGGTTGGGAAATGAGAGGGCAGGGAAGGATAATGCTGCTAGCTGATCTACCAAAATGGAGTAGCCAAAATGAAGCAAAATGACTTTCAATGAACAGGATGGCAATGTTCTTTACATTTTGTTCTGTAACTAGTAGAGGTGGACAGGTACAGCCTGATGCAACATTCTGAATCTCATACTAAATTCTGTGATGATGATTTCTACGACATCTCAAACATACTTAAAAGTATACGTCTAGTATTTGACTTGGAATATTTGACTTGGATATGGAAAAGAATCAGTTTGAGGCAAGGTTTGCATGCCTGTTGTGGAGAAGGCTGAGTGGATGAACAAATCTTGTTAGATAATAGACTGTCAGAACAATCAAGTTGGCTGAAAGGCATCATAGTCTAACGGACAGGGTATGTGGCTGGGAGTCAGCAAACCTGGGTTTCTATTCTTGGCTCTGCTGCTAACTTATGCTGTGACCCTAGCCAAATCACTTCACCTCACTATGACGTTCTCCTTTCCATTTTGGCTGTCAAAGACCATAAATTTCTTAGTGGAAGGACTGTCTTTATCTTCATACTAATATATCACCTCTCACAAGTGGGGTCTCTAAACACCATTATAGTAGTGCCTTTGTTTACAACTGGAACAGAATCTGAACCAAATAATTTCTAGGGACCAAAAATAGGTTTATGACTTTTTCCCCCATCCACATATGCTTGTGTGCTTCCTGGCTCCTTAGGGGAGTGCAGATATAATTGCAGAAATAGTTCCGGTAAGACTATTTTTCTAACTTCCAGTGTAATTTTGCTTACCTAAGTAATTCAGATATTCATTTGAACTTTTGTGTGTTTAATTGCTCACTGAACTTCTGAACTTTTTGGGATTTGATGATAGCTGGAGAGTGACATAAACATATCTAAAATAACATTCATGTGCAATTTTCTTGTTACAGAGTTCATAACATGTTCAAGAATGTTTTTCAAGGAATTAAATACCAGCTTCCAAAACATGTTTCTTCAAAAGGTGTGTATAACTTCAAAAAAAGGCAAGAGGCATTTATCACTTGTGAAACCTTGATTTTCCAAATGCAAGATGTTATGGTATAAGTACACACAAAAATCAAAGACTAAATAATGGAGCAATATATTTGGCTTAAAACACAAGTAGCATAACACTAGAATGTACAGTAAGAGTACAAAAGTTCTGCACATTTTCTGTAATTAGATTATACCACTCCAAGAGTTTCTGATGCTCTGCTGTAATTAATTCCCACATTAAAAAAATAAAACCAAACCGAACAACGGCCCCCCCCCCCAAACAAATAAAAAACCCTTTAGGTTACATGAAGTTAATTTTGAGAATACACATCAGTAACATCAGGACAGCAATCCATTTAAGAACATTACAGGGTAGAGAAAAGCAGTTAGCTATGTCTACATTTAAGCAGAAGACAGTGGCAACTTGTGGATTAACTTGTTGAGAAATGCTGAAATCCACTTCCTGTGTAGGTGCACTCCTATCCCCCCGGTATACCTAAGATATATCAATGACATTTATATGAGAATGTCATTGAGAGAAATTCTTTTCATACTTTGGGACTTCCACCCCTCAATGAAAATACCTAGCATATTAATTTCCTGGATACCAGTGTGCAACCACAACGGTCACATTACCAGCACATTGTATCAGAAACCAACTGACCTTCATTCCACGAGCTTTCATTCTGAGTATGCGGTCAGATCCATCATCTATAGCCATGCTCTACATTATAAACATATCTGCTGTGATCCCACTGACAGGGATGCACACATTAAAGATCTGAATCAGTGATTCTTAAAATTTACAACACAATCCCAAAACCATAGCCACTCAAATCAACAGAGTCAGACTCAGACCTCACTGTGATCTGCTGCAAAACCAGCCCTGTGACAAAGACAAGAGAATACCTCTTGTGAGCAAAAGAACCCAGTTTGATCACCTTGAACAGATCATCCAATTTCTGGAAAAATTACTACCATCTCTGGCTTACAGGCAGGCAGTACCCTCAGCTTCACATGGTATATCTTCAGCAAAAAACTACCTAACCCCTGTTGTCACCAAGGCACCAGGCCTTGCCTTGGACAAAGATGCCAATTGTTCTCCATCATCAACACAGACCATATCATCACTGGACCAAAACAGCATGGATTAATTATAACATCCAAGGTTCATTCACCTGCTCCTCTACTAACAACATGTATGCCCTCACCTGCTTACATTGCCCTTCTGCTGTCTGCATTGGACAAACGGGGTTATCCTTAGATGAAAGAATGAATGGACAGCAATCTCACATGAGTTTAAAAAAGGCACAAGTCTATGGCATGACACTTTTACTTCCCTGGGCATTCTTTCACTGACCTGGGAGTAGCTGCTCTTGAACAGCAAAACTGAAAAAAATGACTTAAATGGGAAATTGCAGAACATAAAACCTACTGTGGACTGGATTGTGTTAAGTATGGTCACAACAGAAATTCTGGATTCTTATCCCATCATCATGACCTGCTTTTATAATCCCTGTGTACCTCGTTGGATTAACTGCTTTATTATACTCTTTGATTTCTTTAATCACCTTTGACTTTCTCAGCAGTATCCTCCTTTCCTTATCCTTTTTTTTAAACTCATGCCTCTCTGAATAAGTTACTCTATAAGTTGCCCCAGCACCCTAAGAACATGCCAGTTAGCAAAATATCTGTTAAAAGTCATAAAATTTAAAGTTAAAAATGAAAATCCTCAATTCCTGGGAATCTTGAGGGGCTTATTAGATCCCCCCTCCCCCCCCCCCAAAAAAAAACAAAAACAAAAATCCTCTGTGCTTTAGAAGTCTGGTGGGCCACCACTTTCATGAAAATCCTAAGATCCATTTTTGTAAACTTTGGTAGATTCTCTTGTTCCCATGCTCTCAGTTCTGCTTCTGTTCTGAGGAGCTCTGTGGATGCCTTCCCTGACACTCGCTGTGAAAGCCTTCAGAGACTCCCCAAGACTGTTGCATTCCTGGCCAATTAAAGAAGTGATTAAGAATATTCTTCAGTGAACCTAAGGACGCTCTTCAGGGTCCATTCACAGGTCTTCCTTTTCATATATATCTCAAGGATCATTAGAAGGCCAGATGGGTTTTTCATTTTCAATACACTTATTTAGGCTTTCTAAGGAGGACAGTCACCCTATTTAGAGTTAATAGGATTTTCCCAAGCCAAGCAAAAATCTGTGTGTTGGTGATATAAGGCCTTGATGGATTAGCTAAGAATTATAGTAGGTAGGGACCCTCTTTGACCTGTTGTTATTTTTTATGCCATACACATCCCTTTGTCTAGTGACCTCCCAGCAAGCTCCATTATGATCTTCTTCGCTTTTCAGTTCTACAAAACCTTTACAGGGTCTGTCAAAAGTAAGCACCTTACAACATTCAAATGGCAGGGCATACAAAGGGCCAGGAAGAAGACAGGAAGAGATTTTCCAATGATGTAGATGATTCTGCTAAATGTAATTTTCATTTGCATTCCTGGTGCAGGGTCGCCAACCCTCCAGGATTGCCTTGGAATCTTCAGAATTAGATATAAATCTCCAGGAGACTGCTGAGAGTCACCCAGGAGATAAATGATAGGGCATTCATACATTAAAATAAATATTAAATGTTGAATTCAATTTATACAATAGTCCAGCAGGCTTTTAAAAGGTCATAGCAACATTCATTTGCCTTCCTGATATAAAGTCTATGCACTGTAATCCATAACTGATATACACAAGCACGCCAACACATTCACATTGTGGGTTACAGGAATTTTCGTATTGTAGCATTGTGTCTCATGGGCATGTTGGCGCTGTGTCTCTCAGGCAATAAATACCTTATTGTATTTATAATGTAAATACAGTAACAGTGGATTTTCAGTTTAATTAACTAGTGAGTTTTTGCTGTGTCTGTCATTTTATAATGGAATTAGAATGTTATTTTTCTGTATTTTTAAATTAACATACATGTGCACACAGACCTACAAACATTTAAACACATATTTACAAGGAAAGGATCCCTATCCAGATCTCACTTAAAAAAATAAGATTCACATTACAACTTGAGATTTTGCAGTATTGTTTATTTATGCAATAGGCTTAAAATGTGAAAATGATTCATATGACACTCCTTATTTCCACCACAGGAAAAATGATGGCTCCATAGTGAATGAATTTTAGAGTAACGTAGATCAGTCATTAATGTTATTATGTCATGTGATGCAACCTTTCAGAATAGATTCAGAGTTGGCAACCTTATCCTGGTATGACATTGCACAGGCCTGCCTTCCACAGCTATTATGGGCTAGAAAATTTTGGGATACACTCTGAAGTTGCCGGTGGGATTACCACTCTTTGTTGTGGGGGCAGGCAGGCTGCATGTTGAGACCAATGAACTTCCATTGGTGAGGAGGAGCATCTTCATTAATGATGTGGACATTGGAGTCAGAAGTGGACTGGCCAAGTTCACCGATGACACCAAAATTTGGGGCAAAGCATCAGAAGACAGGCGGAAGCAAATTTGGGGCAAAGCAGCAGAAGACAGGTGGATGATCCAAGCTGACCTGGACAGGCTTAGCAAATGGGCAGACAAGAACCTGCTGGTGTTTAACACCAAAAAATGCTAGGTTCTCCACCTGGGGAGGAAAAACCTGCAGCATCCTTATAGGCTTGGCAGTGCTACACTGGCTAGCACTACGGAAGAAAGAGACTTGGGGATCATCATTGACTACAAGATGAACATGAGCCTGCAATGTGATGCTACGGCTGGTAAAGTGAACAAAATGCTGGCTTGCATCCACAGATGCTTCTCAAGCAAATCCCGGGACATCATTCTCCCCTTGTACTCGGCCTTGGTGAGGCCGCAGCTGGAGTACTGCGTCC
>NW_017728948.1:49070009-49077681 GCF_001723895.1 Crocodylus porosus
ACAGGCTCGAGGGTGATTTGATGGTCACCTATAAGTTATCAAGAGTGACCACCAGGATCTGGGGGAACGTTTGTTCACCAGAGTGCCCCAAGGGATGATGAGGTTGAATGGTTATAAACTGCTTCAAGACAGTTTCAGGCTGGACATAAGGAAGACTTTCTTTGCTGTCCGAGCCCCCAAGGTCTGCAACAGCCTGCCATCGGAGGTGGTTCAAGCACCTACACTGAATAGCTTCAAGAGCAAACTGGATGCTTATCTCGCTGGGATCATATGACCCCAGCTAACTTCCTGCCCTTTGGGTAGGGAGCTGGACTCAATGATCTTCCCAGGTCCCTTCCAGCCCTGATGTCTATGAAATCGATGAAATCTTCTGCAAAGATAATGGGTTGACTGTTGGTGACTTAGTCTCACAGGAGGAGTCAGATGTAACCTCAGAATCAGAAAAGAGCCGGACTTAGTCAGGAGCCAGGAAGTGTAGAGGAATCATTGGATCCCAAAAAACCTGCCAGACTAAAAGGTAAGCTATGGCAGAGGATAGGCAATAAAGTCAGAGATACACAGTCTAAGCAAGATGGTTCAGGACATAGTGTTAAATGGGTTTGCAGCACAGTGAAGCACCAGTGATTTCAGCAAAGTGTTAGATCTGCACTCTACAGTAGGGAAGAAAAGTTGGGCAGGGACTTCTGGAACTACACATCACATCAGAGGGCATTAGGAAATAGAAGAATTGCTTTATTGTTGAGAAATATGTTTATGTAACTTTTCATCTGTCCCCTCCTCATTGACAGCCAAAGGATTTGCCATGCTTACACATATTGCTCTGTTCTTGGGATGAGTGTCCATACATGAGGTTACCTACCATCTTCCCAAAGCAGGATGGAATTGGTAAGATGCTTCAACTATTTGGAAGAGGATTCCCCTCAACAACCTCCAGAGCTCCCTACCCAGTACAAATCTTGCAAAAAACACAAAACCAGAATCATCCATCCATAGGAGATATAGATATAGATATTTGCCAACAGCTTGTCTGATTTATTTCACTGATAGCAGAAAACTCTCCTTCTCTATTGACAAGATCAGTGAGATTTTATACCTCGAGAACTATCTCTGCATGAAATTCTGGTGCTTCTTTTTTTCTGAGTGAAATTTTAACTATCATTCAGCACCCTGGGTGTACTAAACCCTAAAAATTAGTCATACTACTACTGATGCTCTTAATTTTAAAATATTTAGCTTAAGCAGTTGACCTTTAGTCTGGCACACTGCATTTCAACTAGACGAATCCTATTACTTGAGCTTTATATATCACCATCTTTTCATATCTTGTGACACGGTGCTGACAGACATGGGGGAAAAAAGTGCTTTATTAGAAGAAGCAGCACATTAGTTTGACTTGGCTCTGCAGCATTTGTATAGATCATGTGCTTCAATGGGGCTTTTTGGTGCTTTTATGTAATAGCCAATTCAATCAGCTATTAGATAAAAGCACCAAAAAAAGACCCAGTAAAGCCCTCAATCTATACACATGTTGGGAAAGCTAGGTGCAACTAATGCATTTCCTTTTCTGGGCATGTGCTGGGTGGGTGCAGCGTGGAAGTGCACGGAGCTTCGAGTAAAGCATTGTTTTTTTTCCATGTCTAGAAGCAGCCAGAGTGACTAAAAATATAGCAGACACTTTCAATTCTAGTAACATCTCAATTTTTAGAATGTCCTAATCCAGGAAACGTTTTTTTATTTCCAAATACATTTAACAAAGTTTCTAATCATGCCTTTGACCTGCTTCTTAACAGTACAGCATCATCCTTCAGAAAACACTATGCATGCAATAAAGCAACCTGAGAGTCTAGGCACATTTACATTTTCTTGTTACCTAAGGCTATCTTGTCTATACAGGTGCTATGCTGTTTATATCCTGCTGCTGTGCTAACTTCACAGACCTACCTTTTGCAAAATAACTTTAGATAATAAGTACACATAAAATCCCAGTCTGTCAAAGGAAATGGATCAAGTATCTTCCAATTCTTATGTAGAGGTGCAAAGTATATATTCTCCCTTCTGGTAACCTACATAGAGATACCTTTATGTTCCATTATCAACTATTAATCAGCAAATTTATTTTAAGTCTTAAGTATATATACAGCGAGAGCTTGAGTTAAATGATGAAATAGAAATTTCTTTGTTATTTCTTTGTAACATGACCTGAGTCTCTACAGGACACTGTTATAGTCTCATTTTGCTTTATTCTTACCTAGATGATCTGTGTTTAGGTTTCAGGTATGTCTAATCTTCAAGTATAAACCTAAATTGTATGTTAATAACAGACACAGTTATACAAGTTATAAATCCCTATGTTTGGAAAAGTGACCTCAGATTTTATTTTATTTTTTCCAGATCTGATTTGAGATCCAAATATGGCTTATGTTTAGATAAAGCTCCATTTCAAGTCTGGATACTAGTTCTATTTTTTACTAGTGGTTATTTCCCTTTGTTTCACTTTTAGCATATGATGTTGTGCATTCTGTTGGGCTGAAGTGTTCTCTACTTGCTGTTTAATTGAACAGGATTCTGACACGGGTGTCTTCCAACCAAGCTAAACTACTAGGGTCATTCTATTCTTAGAAGAAACATTTTTCTTTTTATAAAGCATCTTCCACCTTAAATAGATAAAAACACTGGGTTGCAGGCAAGGGAATTGTGTTCCAAGGAGAGTGGAGCCAGCAAGACAGAAGTGTGCACTATACAATGAGGGTCATGCATCACCAGTGCATTGAGGCAACAGAGCCCAGGGATTGCTTTCTTCAAATAAGTCACCAAATGTAATTTAAGTTCTGTTAGCTGTGCACTTTGAAAACATTGCAGATAAGTAGATTCAGGCAGAACTGACGTGGCTGAAACAGTATCCAGCATCAGCTCAGTGGAGTGTGGCTGTCCTCCCAGGGTGCAGATGTCAACATAGCAAAGCTATTTATGAACAGGGTGAAATAAACTGCAATTATCTACACTCTAGACAGTAATCTTGTGTACCTGATTTCAGAGTGAGATTATCAAGGTGTCCTGTCTCTTCAATACTGTTTGGTGCACACTGTGCTACAGACACTATATCTCCTCAATAGAAGCTTGTTTCTTACCCCTCTGCCTCCTCTCTATTTGACTCCTTACATCTAAAATTCCTTACTCTTTCCCAGTCACTAAGAAAATCCTTCTTAAGAAACACTTCTTTTACCATGCAGAGAGGTTATTAGCCATGTTAGTCTGAAATCAGGCAGAAGAAAGGGCAGAGTGGTACCTTTAAGACTAAATAGTTCTCAGAGGTTTGGGCTTTTGTAGGCTCATATTGAACACTATCTTCTTTTACTCTGCTACCCACCAAATCCCACTCCTTTTACCTTGTCCCAAAAGTCTCATTTTTCAAGTACAATGTAAAATGTGAATTGTTATCATTGTTTTCTTTTGTTACTCTCCTTTTTGTGTCATGTTTTTCTAATCTCTTCAGATGACCAAAAAGTGCTCTTTTTCTAAACTATGATTTTTCAACTGAAATGGGAAAAGAAAAGATTTCTTGGGAGGCAAATATTAAAATACAACCATTTCTCCAAAGATTAGCAGCACCTGTGCAGCTTCTAACCATGGCACCCAACAATGTCATAACAAATGCCTCAGTGAGAGGGAAAGCAAGAACTAGGACTGAAAGAATTAGTTGAAGGATGAAAGAACTAGAGTTATTTAGTCTGGAGAAGAGGACTAGATGCCCTGGAGGGGTCTTCAAATGCCCCAAAGCATCATTATATAGAGGATGGGGATGTGCTTTTCACTGTGGATGCAGAAGACAGGATTAGGAGCAATAGCTTCAAGATGCAGCAGAAGAAATTTAAACTGGGGTTTAGGATGGATTTTTTACTCTGAAGGTGGTCAGTATTGGAACAGGCTCTTTAGAAAAACTGTGGTATCTCTCTTTGGAAGTTTTCAAAAGCAGGTTAGACAGATATTTGACTGAGGTGGTTTAGACAGGGACAATCCTGCTTGAGCAAGGGCTGCTTAGATGACTTTGTGAGGTTGCTTCAGCCCTATATTCCTGTGATCCTAAGAATGCTGTAATCCCACATAAAGAAGCTAGACAAGTACTTACAGGGTGCACCTACATGTGCCAATTTAAGGTGCATTAGACAGTGTTAAGGTTTATTAAAGGCATAGGTCTACTCATGTAGACCCTTAATGCACCTTAACATTATGATATTAGCTGTGTGTCCACATCAGGACACACAGCTGACAGCCAGTCTGGTGCCAGGCAGGGCTTCCTCACCCAGCAAGGGGCTCACTGGCAGCTGTCCCATGAGTGTGACAGCTGCTGCCAAGCCCCCAGCTGAGCAAGGAAGTGAGAGCTCCCAAGTCCCAGTGCTGGTTGGCTTCCGCTGCAGTGGGGAGCTGGGAGCTGCACAGCTCCAGGATGGGGGGTACAGAGAGTGACCTTGCCCTGGGACTGATCAGCTCTCAGCTCCTGAGAGTTGAGAGCTAAGCAGTGCCAGTACCAGGGAAAGAGAACTCCCTTATCCCCTGTGGTCCCCTGCTAGTGTGGCTGACTGGGAGCAGATTTGCTCCCAATCAACATCTACACGAGTGTTACTGTGCAGTAACTATTGCACAGTGAATTTAGTACCTGTTTTTACAAGGCACAGCAAACTAATTTACTGCACTGTAGCTGCTCCACATGGTTTCAGGGTGACACCTTACTGTGCAATAGATTAGTGTACTGCAAAATAAAGCATTTTGGGTAGACATACCCAGTGAAAAATAATGCAAATTTATGCTTCACAAATGAAGAACAGGTAAGTCTTCTTTGCACCTTCATGGGTGGTGATACTACAGAATCTTAAATTGGTGATTTGAGGATGATATTGTAGAAGGTGATGGAACAGACAAGCCAAAAGTGAATGCAACAGGTGTAAGATACCCAGAGACAGGAAAATTATGTGCCCATCTGGGGAGGAGAGATGGGATTGCTGCAACTTTAACAAAATTATTAAGGAAGGAAGTACCTTATACTTGCTGAGACAAAAGTCAAGAACTTGTCCTATTGTAGTACTGATCTGCTATTGATTTTGATCTAACTTTTGATAAATCTATGACTCTATCTATTGATTTTATGGTACTGGTCTACAAAAAGAGTGCAAAGACTTACTGCAAGAAAGAATGAGCAAATAGAAGAGATTCAATAGCCATCCCAGAAGGATGCAAAAGAATATTTTAAATTAACCCAGCAAGTTCTTAAAGCTCATAATAGGAGACAAAATGTGGAGAAGAATGAATGGTGTTTCCTTAGGATTACAGTCTTCAACACACAGTCTGCTGACAATGGATGACTCTTGCTTGGAAGATATGAGCTTTTTTCTTACTGATAATAAACAATGTTCACATGACTGAACACAGAACCACAACTGCAGTCTTCAGCTGCATTATGTTATTCTCTTTGATTGAAGAGGATTGAAGAAAAGCCCTGCCCTTGTCTGCTGAAGTTGTTACCTGCAGTGTCCCAATGAATCATTTGATTTCTGTAATCATGTGTTATGCTACAATATAATGAAAAGCAACTGTCTGAGTAGAGTAATGTGCAGAGGCAAACAAGTCTGCGAAATTAGAAGTTATGGTCTACTCTTTGCTACAGAGTATGGGAGAGTTATTTTAAATTAGTACCTTGAATTGAGCCTTGTCTTCATTTTCACACACCAGGAAAGCAGCTGTGAAGTGTTCAAGTTAGCTGGATTCTAATTCCATACTAGCTTGTATAAAAAAATCTGGCTTATTGTTTGGAAGCTAGCTGACCAGCATGATAAATATGTAACTTGAGGGCAGCTGTCATCACATTGCTAGAACTTGAAAAGTGTTAGTAATTTAACAGTGGTGTACTTGGTAATTTAACATTCTTTCTCAGTTGTAAAAGAAAGTCTTCATTTACTTTAAAAAGCTTCTACAGCCTTTGTTGATGTTGCACAGAATTTGTTTTTGAATAAAGAATGTTTCTTCAGTGTATGATGTTTTCCTACACTCTTGTGAATAAAAGTAGGTATTTTCCCTTATTCTTTCTCTGTCTGATGGAATTAAAGTAATTAAACGATTGGAAAAGGTTATGTTTTTCGCAGTCATAGAATAATATATTAATACTCTGAATCTATCTCGGTCAATATAAAAATCTCCGTTGAGAACTGATTAGCATTTTAGTGGTTGATTGCCAAACTGTGAAGCCTCACTGCCCAACATACTGGCAGTGAGGCAATCGGCCAAAGGTTTTCAGTTAATTATTTAAGACTTCAAAAATAGCCTTCAGAAGGATTTTGTTACCCATCTTTTTAATTTATGCAAATAAATATTGCCATGGTCATGCAGGAAGAAGGATAAAATACAAGGCATATGGTTTAATTAGCTTTATTAACTTATTTGTGAATTGTCTGGCAACAACCTGTATATTTCCATCCTTAACCACTCCTTCCTAGTGGAGGGTTGATCACAAAATCCTCCCCTTTTATTCTACACTTGATCCCAAGTCCTAACTGGCTTCCTTGTATAGGGATTAAGTGGTTAAGGAAACGGGATTATTTTCCTGCTGTAACAAATGTTAGGAGTTCTGGTTCTGTTCCTCAGCATTCTTCAGGAGATGCTTTCTCCTAAGGCAACATCTGGCCCCAGGTATCAAGGACTAAATAACTGAACAAAATACCACCTACCACCAGGACATACCAGCAATTAACTTGGTTGCCTGCCTCCAACCCACAATTGGATTCCTAGATAGTTAACAGTTCTCGCTGAGATATAGATAAAAATATGCATTCTCTTCCTGGTTGGAGAGCATACCTCTCATTTTTCCAGAGTAATGAGGTAGCAAATATGATTGAATACAAATTTAGTCATCTGATTCATCAGTCTTGTCAATTTCTGCAGGCCTAGCAACCATACTCTCCACTACAGCATTTAAGATCTGTTGCAGTTACCCTAGAGAATCAACTGGATATTCCCCATATCTCTTTAGGCACTTGTACATGTGACGGGGGTTTAGTTCTCATTAAATTAAATGGGTTAATTCTATGCCACCAAAATTGACATGGTGTATTTAATTTGTTCTGTCACTGTGTACAAGCGATAGCTCTTAAATTGAATAAATCTCAGTGTGCTATTCAAGTAAATTACTGCAGGGGGTGTCACATAACAATCCACCCCACTGATCTTTCTGGTACTGAATTACAGCAGGGGGCACCGCCAAACTGCTAATCCCTGCTACAGACCAGTTGGTGATGTGAAGCTCACAGGTCACTGACATGTACAGCTGACCAAAACGGGTGTGATTTCATTCATTTAATAAATGTAATTGTCATTTCACTAATTTCATTACTTTTTTAGTATGTGTTTTTAAATTGCTGCTGCGTGGAGAAAAGACCTGGTTTCCCCACTCTCGCAGGTGGTACAACTGGCCATGTCACTGCTGGCCACCAGCAGTGCCAGCTCCTCCCCAGGGGGATCCCTGGATAGGCACCCACACGTTGCACACTCTGCCTAATGAGCCGGGCAGGAGTTGTATGCTGTAGCCACCTGTCGGGACTGACGAGAGCTGCTGGGTATGCTAACCCCAGCCACATGGTCAGCCTGGACTGGGTGGTGGGCCCCTCCCCACCCTGCCCCCTGCCCC
>NW_017728948.1:49077781-49089940 GCF_001723895.1 Crocodylus porosus
CCCCTCCCCTGCCTAGCATGGCTGCACTCCCCCAGCCCCTGGGTTTCATCCCTAAAGCACACAGAGAAGCAGGAGACCATGCGAAACTTTACTAAGTAGCCCATGCCCGTGAAGCTAGGTGGGCAAAGGCCTGTCACACACCAAGGAACATGTCAATGCTGGTGCCAATGTCCTCGTCATCTGCAGGAGGCAGAGGCATGTAGTGCAGCCACAAGGAGTCCTTCAGGCACTGGTGGAGGTTGCATTGAAGCCCAGGCTTGCCCACCACACTGTCAAAGCTCAGGGTCCAATGCCAGGTGCACAGATGCACCTGGGCCACCATGCCAATTAGTAGCCGGAGGGTGTCGTGGATCATGCACCCTTTGGTTCACATAAACAGCTCCTTATGCAGTGCTCGGGCCATGTTCACCAGGGGCATGCTTGGGGTGCAGCGCTGGCATATATGGAGGCTGGCCCTGGGGTGCCACCCTGGGGAGGCCCCCTGCAGGGAGGGTTGGGGTGTGAGAAGCTCTTCTTCCCATTTGTCTGGGAGTCCCGTGCCCTCTAAGCCTGGGTGCCATGGGTTTGGTGGCAGCACAGGAGACTGGATGGGGAAGTGGGGGAAATGGGATCTTTAGTCATGGCAGCAGATGCTGCTAGGTGTCTGGCCTGTCCTGAGAATGGGGTGGAGGAGGTAGACTGCCTGAGGCCAGCACCCACTGGCCTGCTGGCCCCTTGGGAGGGAGCAGGGAGGGGGGCATTGGCCAGCAGCTGCCTAGGCCCAGTTCTGCTGGCCAACTTATCATGGTTCATGGGCACTGTGCATGCCTGACCCCCAGTCTGAGGGCACAGACCCCTGCTACAGACCATCTTATCTGAGAAACTTTGCAAAGTCACAAACAGCTTCTTATTCATGGCTCTGCAGGCCCTGCAGCTGCATGCAAGGGAGAGGCTGCAATTAGCAGCTAGGATGCAGCTTCAGATCCACCCTGCAGATATGTCAGCTCCACAGGAGGAGGACCTGGGATTGGGCCCTTCTCCTGGACCAGATGGTGACAGTTACAGAGGATGTTCAGATGTAGTGTGCAGAGGACATTGCTCAGCAGGACAGGTGGCAGGTAGAGGACATGACCTGTGAGGACACATGCAACCAGCACAAGGAGGCACAGGACTGAGTGGACCTGGAGTTCACAGTGCAGCTCCTGGCCCTGTAGTGGGAGTGTGTGGAAGCCTTGCAGGAGCTGGACATGGTTATGGCCAGGTCAGCTCAGGCCATGGAGAATGACTATTGAGTCAGCAGAATGACTGCTGGACAGCATCCTGGCCCTGGTGATCACCTTCATGCCACACTCTTGCCCTGGCCCCAGCCCTAGCCCTGAATAGCTTCTGGCATCCACCTGTTGCCTAGAAGCAGGCCGCTTCATAGGCCTGGATGGAGGTCCACTGCCACCTACACCAGCTAGAAACCTCTGCCCTGGCCCCTAAGCCAGGTCCCTCCCCACGCAGCCCCCCCCACCTGGGCCCAGCCCCATTCCCTTCCCAGGGTTGTCCTGGTGGCTGCAAGGCCCCATTCGCTTACCTGGGGTTGACCTGCTGGCTGCAGCCCCTGCCACTCATCCCAGCTTCACATGGGTATGGAGTGACGAGCTGCCTGCAGCAGGGCCAGGACCATGTACCATCCCTACTAGCCTTGGGCAATGGCTGCTGGAGGGGGATCTGCCCACACTGGGGGATTCAACTGCCACTGTTGCCCCCAGGTGAGCTCCCCACTTGCTGGGCTCACTCCAGAATATGTATCCTGGGGGAATGGCCAGCGGCCAGGATGCTGGCCATCTGTCCACAGGCTCCACATCCTAAGTGCCCCACCCCACAGCTACCCACCCCAGGAGGGCACACACACAAATCACATTGTAAATATCTGCATGGGGAAGATGCAAACTATTAGTTTGCAGGTCATTTTATTGTTCATGGGTGGGGTGGGTGGTGGAGGGGCTCTGTTGTTGTGGAGGGGGTGGAGTTTGTTGTGAGGGCAAAAAGTGTTTTTCTGAGAATGGTCTGCAGTGAATGTGTTGCTAGGGGTGGGGGTGGGGGGTCTGTGGGTAGCTGTCCAGGTGGGCTATGGTGGGGACTACAGGAGGAAGTGGTTGTACAGTGCCTCTTGCACCTGGTGCCCTGGGCCCTGCTGGTAGGTGTGTGGCTTACCCTGGGCCTCAGTGGGGTGGGCCCACCCCTGTTGCTGCCATTACACCTGATGCTTCTGTTGTCAGGCATCCTATGGCTGCTGTACCTCCTCTACCCAGACCTCATGAAATATCTCCCCCCAGGCCTCACAGATGTTATGCAGCATGCAGGCTGTGATGATTAGCCGGGGGATGCTGGCCTCAGCAAACTCAGGGTGAGTAGTGAGGGTGCACTAGCAACCCTGGGAGCAGCGGAAGCTGCAGTCCACCAGGGTGCAAGTCCACCCCAGGCACCTGTTGAAGCACTTTTGGCAGGGGTCCAGCTGGCCTGTGTAGGGCCACAGGAGCCAGGGGATGAGCCCGTAGGTGGGGTTCCCAATGGGGGGTGGGACCCGGTGAAGTGGCTGGAGGACACGGATATTGCCGGTAGTGCCTACCCAGCTGGCACTGACATTGGTGCAGGTACTGCAGTGATTGATGATGCAGTACCTGCACCAATCAGCAATGGTGCAGTACCTGGACTAATCAGCAATCGTGCAGTGCAGCCAGGCAGGTGGTTGCTGTGCACTGGGGGGGGGCGGGGCAGAAGTGCTCAGAAAGGGGCTGGAGCAGCCATGGCATAGGATGGCACAGGCTATGGTGAGACAGCTGCTGTTAGCTGCCCTCATGCTCTGCACTTAGCTCCTGGCCAGAAATGCAGCTGGTCAGGGAGTGGGGCTGCCTTTTCAAGATGGTCTCTAGCCATAGGCTGCTGTAGCCAGAGCCTCCAGTTCCTCCTGGTGGCAGCAGGGGCCCATTCCAGGGCTCCAGGAATTGGGAGCAGTTTGCTGCCATGAGCAGCAAATTTGCTCCCACTTCCTGCACATGTAGAAGCCTGCTTGGGAGCACAGTTTACTTCTAAGTAAGCTTCTACCACTTCAAATGCACATGTAGACACACCCACTGAGCATGTCTATACATTCATTAATTCACTGTAGTTACTGCACATTAAGTTTAGTACTTGGTTAAACAAGTACTAAATCAATGCACAGTTACTCATGCTACTGAGCAGTAGCACTGACATACAGGTTTTTAGTGACACTGTGCCATAGCCTAATACTACTGTGCAGTAGCATAGTAGCAGTTTTTGCCCGGCATGCTATTGCACAGTGTTATTAGGCTACTTCACAGTAAACTTCTCATGTACATGATGTGCTCACTGTTTCCTGAAGAGTTTTTAACCACATCTATATGAAGATAATTGAAGTAATGCATTACAATTATGTATCCTGCTTTTGTAGCTCTGTTAAATATTAAATTTCCTTTCATATTTCCTAATCATTTTCCTAATCATATGCTTAATAGTTCAGTTTTACTACTATATTCTTATTTAAACATAGGATTTCTATCCATAAAGATTCGATGATACCTTTTGTTTTCTGTTAAACATTTGATCTTATTTCACTCTTCATTTCTTTAACATATAGGGCTACTCACCTCACTGGCACGACCTATTCTGTCACATGCATATAGTTTGTAACCTGCTATTACACCATAGATTTTCATACTTCTACCAAGTTTGCAGAATACCAATTATATCAATACCATAATTTAATACTAGACATTATAATTCACTGTTCTTATTTTTTAGGCTTTTAATATTTGTATAGAAATACTTATAAATGTTGTCACAATCAAGTTGTCTGTTCTTAGTATCTTGTATAACTGGGACTCTATTTGCTTTGACTTTTCTTTATAATCTTCTACCTGTATATGTACTTCTTTCCTTAATAGGATATAGAGCCTTTTTCTAACTTCCTATGAGTCAGATAAAGGAAAATCTTATTGTACAGTCCAACAAATTAAATGTTTCAGAGGTTAAACTTCTCAATACTAAAAAATCCAAATCAATTAGTGTTCATCCCAAATTTTGAAGTGTATACTAGTCTTCTTTATAAATCAAAGTCACCTTATTTCCATCAACTTATTCCACATGTGAGTAACCTGCCTTGTTCTTTCAAAACAGTAAGTCATTGTTACTGTTGTAAGCCCTGCAGGATGTGAAATGAATGACATTAGATAAATCAAAGAATGTGTGATCTGGAATGGATTTGATCAAAGTTCCCCAAAGTTCAGAACAGCTGTAAGGGATTTGTTTGCTGTCTTTCGAAATAACTATTTCACTATAGAACAAACAAGAATCATATGATTCAAGTAAAGCAATGATTCTTAATCTTTTTAGAGTCGGAGGACTCCTCTGTCACTGTTTTTGAATGTGGTGGCATCCCTGGTTGAGAACCACTGCTGGTGCTACCTCTGCTTACTTTAGTGCTTCACACCTGGGTTCTGCTGCATTCAGATAAAATTGGTTCATGTACCTGCTGCATGGCAAGCCCAGGAGAGGCTTGCTGTGCCACATGTGTATGCTCCTACTGCATTAGAGCTGTGATCAGCCCAAAGGAGGCAGCAGTTCCCTTGTGCTGTGTAACCGTGTCTCAGTCCACTCCCTCCTATGCTCTTCCTGGAAACAGAAGTATGCAGGTGGAGGGCTACAGCTGTGCCAGCTCTATCTGTTTTAGGCTGATCACAGCCCTAGAGCAGGAGCGCTCACAGGAAATGCATCCTGCAGGGCAGTTTTACCTGGGCCAACAGCACCCCAACATATTGCAACACCCAGTTGAGAACCACTGAAGGAAAGAGAAATATTAAACACTATAGGCTAGTTAGCTTTTGTTTGTAACCTTGAAATATTGTAAGAAACTACTTAACTTCAGATTACTCTCTCAGGTGATACAGAAGTACAATCCTTGAAATGAACAAAATACAAAAACACTGGGTGTCTATACACATGCTCCAGAGTGGGGTAGGGATAGGGGGTGGGGGTGGGATGGGGAGGGAGTGTTTTATTTAGGGCAGCTCTTGGACACTTGATCTAACTAAAACACCACAGCAACATGTGTATTCAGGGTCCTGTGTTTCAAAATGGCCACAGCTTTCTTTAACTAAAGCGCCTTTGATGTGTTTTAGTAAAATTCTCCCGTTGTTATTTTGAAACATGGGGCTCTGGATATACATGATGCTGCAACATGCTGGAGCATTCTAATCCATTAATTGAGTCTGCTCTGATGCATTCTAATTAGAGCACATTGGAGAACATGTATAGGCGCCCACTCAGACTAAGAACAAGATCAAAGAATTTCAGTCATACTTTATTCCAAACTTTCAGCTCTCAGTAAAAGCAGTAGAAAGATGAGTGGAGCAGAAAACATGAGAACCCACTGAGCAAATGTTAAATAAGAATGAAAGGATGGCTTCCTCCACCATACACTGAAAGACAAGGATTGTGTTTACAAGGATTGTGGTAACTATGTGTAACCTCAGAGTTTGCTTAATATACATAAAGCTGTAGAACCCAGAAATGCAGTCACATGATTGTGGACTTCCCCCATCAAGATTACCTAGATTAAGAAATAGTGTTAAGAGTCATGTAAGAGATTCTGTTTCTTCAAGTTCATTAACATAAATAACTGCAAGCAACCTCTGTGAGTCTTATAAATCTAACTCTCTAAGCTAACATCTAGTGAAACTTGAAGGGATTATATTTTGGATTTTAACTAATAAATTTTATATGCATGTTTTTGCCTTTAGATTCTCAAGTAAACTGGCCAAAGAGGACCTTAGATGATAACTTCAAGTAGCTGCCTTTGATATTTTAAAACTAATTTCCAAAGAAATGACAATTACAAGAATTCTTTAAGTGCAGCCTTATTCCTTGGAGAATTACTTGTGGAAAAACTGCATAATATTTAAAAATGTAGTAATGAATCTGAGATTCTTCATTAATAAAGTTGCTTCAACATCAGTTGCAAAACAGTTCTCTACAACTCCTAGAGCATAAGGGTAGGAATTATATTTCCCTTTGTCTTTAAATAACAGTTTTCTAGCTACATAAAGGGCAGATGGAAGAGAATAAGCTAGAGAAAGATGGATGTACTTAGAGAAATGGATGCTGACCCTGTAACAGAGCAAATCCAGAGTTCCAGCCTGACCCTACTCCCAGTGGGGTAGAAACTTCCTCACTACACTGCTCTCCATTTATTTTATCCAGTAATGATTAAATGCACAGGACAGTAGCTCAGTTTCAAAAGGAAAGCTAGCAAATGCTTAATCTATGGTGTGATGGTTCAAGTACTATGCTGAAAGATCAGAGCACTGTAGGTTCAAACCCCTTCTCATTTAGCAGGGGGCTAAATGCCAGAATCCAGGGGCACCTATACACATGCAGGGAGGCTGCTCCAATGTACTGTAATTGCATATTTAATTAATTGAGTGCTGGAGTATGGTAATTACCATGCTCCAGCATCACATGTATCAGTGTCCCTCCACTAAAAAATGGTGGTGGGCGCACTTTAACTCCTGCTCATTTGGAGCATGTGTATAAATGCCCCAGGTCTCTAGCTTTTGGGGCAAATGGTCTAACCACTCAGCTGTTCATGCTAAGACCATTCATGCCAAATCTTTATGTGCACAAGAACACACTAATACTGCAGGGGAACTAGAATTGTAAACTGTATGCAAGTTGCAAAATGTCACTTAGGCTACTAGAAAACTTCTATTTAGACTTCACACAGGGGAAAACACTGTATCTAAACTTTGGCTGTAAAATAACAGATTGTATGTATATGTGATTCTGGTTGAATTAATAAATGTATTCATTTATTAATATTAAAATATCCTGATTTAAGAAATAACATCCAAAGTAAAGTGGATCTCAGAAGCAACTTGTAAAATGTGTTAATCTAACATTTTATGACCCCAAGGAAAGAATGTATCCTTAATAAATTCCACTTGAACTGACAAAATGTAGGTTGTTACTTTTCAGTTTTTAAATCTAACTTAGCTCCCAGCATATTTGTAATATTGACTCCTTTGGAGGGTTACATACTTTGGTACCAGATCAGAGGATATTTCCCTAACCCTCCTCCTAACCCTGAGTGAGGGGTGTGGGAGAACCATAAAATAGATACTATCCTTGCCAGTCCAAAGATTGCAGTGCCTTGTCCAGACATTTGCTTTTGCCCTAACTCTTGTCCAACTGATTGCATGAGTTATTTTAAGTTACAGTGTCTGATCATTTCCAGCCTGATGGATGTATTAATCCTGGTCTTGGACAAACCTTCTCTGGATGTCATTACCTCCTTCTTGCTTGGCTGGTTTGAACTGAACACAGTTGCCTAGCTGTTACAGCTTATAAGAGTTTCTTATAGAGTTCGCAACCAACTGTGCTATGTAACACAGTTCACTAATGGATATTGAGAGATTTATCTGAACAAGAGAGCAGTAAAACAATGGAGGGTAATGTTGAGGTGCATACACTGAAATACTCTATGTAATTCAAAAGAAGACCATACTAGCTTTGTGTGAAAAAGACCCACAATGGCTGCTTTCTCCATAATAAGGCATCCAGGTAACTTTGTTTTCAAAAATGAAATGACGCAGAATAGACTTCCTGATCAATATAAGAATTCAAAGATTTTAGTTACTCTTAGAGTTTGTTTATACTGTTACAGAGACTGGACCTGGAAAGAATATGGTTGAGTATGGCCAGTCCTTGCCTGGCTCACCCAAACCCAGTGATAGAGATCTAGTTCTCCAGATCTAGAACTGAAGCTACTCTAGAGTTGTTACTTGTTGTTTTGGGGAACTACTGTAGACTGAGATCTTGAGAACAGGCACAGGAAGTTTCTAATTAGTGAAGTTCCAAGTCTCAAACATGCCTGTGGACTCAGGATGTCCTTGGCCGCATTTTCACTGGAGCATCCAACTGCTGTGACCTTCTTTTGAATTAGAGTATTTCGGTGTATGCTTCTCCACATGCCCCTCCATTGTTTTATTGCTCTCTTCTTCTGATAAATCTCTCAATATCTATTAGTGAGCTGTGTTCCACAGCACAATTGGTTGTGAACTCAATAATAAACTCTTTTAAGCTGCATGACCTAGACAACTGTGTTCAGTTCAACCCAGCCAAGTAATGACATCCAGAGAAGTTTTGGCAAAGACCAGGATTAATACATCCATCAGACTGGAAATGATCAGCCACTGTAACTTAAAATAACTCATTCAATCAATACAAACCTTAATAGTCTTGCAATTTTATATTCTTGAGTACAGAATTTGGGTCCTGATCTAATGCTCACTGGGCATGTCTACATGTGCTATTAATTCAGAGTAGGCTTACTGCTCAGTAAAAATACTGCACAGTAAGCCTACTTGGGAGCATGCCTACATGTCACTCCTGCCCTGCTGTGCCTCCCTGCAACAGCCAGGGAGAGCTACAGGCTCCCTCTGGGTGCTAGTCTGGAAGCTGGCAGGGAGCACAGAGTCAGTCTTCATGTGCACCAGGCCAGGAGAGATCTGCTGACTGCAGCAGCAGTTGACTCCTGGCCCTGTACACATCAGGAGGGGTCCTGATGTGCATGAGCTGGGAGATAGCTGCTGTTGCAGAGCTGTCCCACCCCATGCACATAGGGACAAGCCCTGTGCCCAGTGGGACTTCTCCACACAGCCCAGGGCTGTCTGGGACCTGTCCCAGTCTAGGGGAGGTCCCACCGGTACCAGGCTCCATGGAGATTGCTTTGCACAGCCCAAGGCTGGCTGGGACCTGTCCCAGTCAAAGACAGGTCTTAGCCAGCTCCAGATTGCTTGGAGACTGCATGGATTTTCTGCCCAGCCAGGGGCTCGCTGCTAGCTGCCCCACCATTAGCTCCCTAGTCCTGGTGTTGGTCAGATCCCTGCTCCTCAGGGAGGCTGGGAGTCCTGCAGTGCCAGGATGGGGGGTAGGGGCAGTACAGAGATGGACCCAGTCCTCTTTCTGGAGGAAACAGGAACTGAAGCAGTGCCAGGACCGGGACCCTGCTGGTGTGGCTGACCCAGAGCAAATTTGCTCCCAGTCAGTGTCTACACAAGCCCTACTGTTCAGTTAGTTTAGTACCTGTATTTACTAGACTAATTAACTGTGTAATAATTTATTAGCATGCTCACTGGTGGGGTAGCTAGATTAGTCTACTGTACAGTAAAGTGTCTCATGTAGACACACCCAATGAAGTCAAAAGGAGCCTTTCAAGTAACCTTAGTGGGCTTTGGTCAGGTTGTAAATGGGATATGACAAAGGTGTACCCAATTCAGAACCAGTAGTGTTAGTACTAGCAGAAACAAATAAAAGAGGATAGCAGAGGAAAGGGACACTTTAGCAGACTACACCTATATGCAGTTGAATATATGGAATAAAGTGTTGAATGTACCTATAGAAGCATTAGTTTTATATTTTATAGAAGTAATTTCCATGATGTACTTTCTAGATGGAAAAAGTATAGGCTTATTTTAAAGATGGGGACCCTGCATAGAAAATTCAGGCCCATTAACCTGTGCCTGTGTACTGATCTGAATGTGTGCCCATCAGGAGAAAATGTGTTCCTGATGGGAGCAGTTCAATCTAGGCCTGCTCCTGTCCTGCCTGTCCCTTGCAGCACTTAGGGGGAGCTCCAGGCTGGCAGTGGGGCTAGGATCTGGTCCTGATCTCTGTGGGATGGTGGAGAGCTGTTCTGGGAAGAGCTGACCCATCCTGATCTTCATGGAGCAAGGAGAGCTGCCCCTGCTACTGGGCAGCTGCCTCCCAGCCACATGGAAATCAGAACTGCTTCTGGTCAGCATCTACGTGTGTGCTTTGGCACATTATATTTATATTCAGATTCCTAGTACCAATATGTACAGGTACTAAAAAATAGCACTTTAGACTAATTTACTGTGCAGTAATTGCTGCGCACATGTAAATGGTGATGCTTTACTGAGCATTAGATTAGTCTAATGAGCAGTAAAGCATCTCATGTAGACACCACCAGTATGCCTCCTCAGCTGCTTAAAATTACACAGGTGCTTCTATTTTTTTGAGGGAAATGGCCTTCATATACAAACACTTTAACATTCAACTGATTAGGTTATCTAAGCTACTTATTAAGTTAGTGCCCAAAAGCCCTGCTAGGAATCAGGTCTGTATTGTGCTTTTGTATTGTATAAAAGGAAGAAGACAGAGTCTCAGTCTCAAAGTGCTTGCCTTCTAAATAAATACTACTTGAGCAATACATTTCCCAATGGAATTTCTCCTCAGAATGCATTAAATTATTTCAGACCTCTTGTAAATACAGATTCATTTTCAAAATCTGCTCCTTATCCTGACTTAGAATTTAGATAAATGACTTTCCTGGTGTTTAAAAACAAATCTCATTTTTCACAGATGAGTTTTTCAGGCTGACTTATTTCTTTGTGGTTTGTCGTGTTCCCTATTAAACTTTTGAAAGTACGGTGACAGGGACTCTGCTATATAATATATATGTATGATGGTGCTGACCAAAGCTTTCATAGGAAACCTTAATATTGACATTTATAAAACACCTTCACAAGACAGTCCTCAGAACAAAAGTTCATAACTATACTGACCACTAAAAACCATAGACTAAACACAGATAATGGTTTTATGGCTCATTACAAGTTCCCTGTTACCTCTGTTAATCTCTTTCTACTCCATAGGTATAAGGATCCTCTTTCCTTTTGAATGGTCTTTGTTCTTTTTCATAATTAGGTTACTGAGCTTAACTACCCTTCACTTGTTTTTAGCTAAGGCTGATAAATTCTCATATGTTCCACATTTTTACAACCCTTTTCTACTTTTCTGCCTGTCTTATGTAAACAAAAATCATTGCTTTATCACTATTTAGCTTAAGCTGTCACTGCTTCTTTTCCAGACCTGAGGAATGGCAATTTATGCTCAAAAGCTTGTATAACATCTTCCTCATTGTACAGTTGGTCAAATAAAACATATTACATGCTTTATTCTTGATGTTTTTTCTCATTTTGAATGCTTCATTGGCAGCCAAGGCATTTTTATCATTTTTGGGATGGGGGAATGGAAGGAAGATGGATTTCTTTGTATTGACTTTGACAGCCAGTGCTTATAAAATATCTATTGATTATTTCCATGTTTCATTTTATCTTGATTTAAATACCCATGGATCCCAAATTCAGTTGCTATTTAAAGTATAACCAAACGTCTAGATTTTTCTACTTTATTTGCACCTTATTCTTTTCCCTTATGCCTCTTCTTTATAAACTCTTATTTCTCTTTCCTAACTTCACTTCCTCATTTCAATAATGAGATATAAAAAAGGTATCTAGCTATTCCCTGCTCCGTGTATTCACGTTTCTGCCTCCATTAATTTTTTTCCTAATTCCAATTCAAGTGTTATTTGGTTTTTGGTTCTTTTTTTAAAATTAGATTCACTCTAACTCTGCAGTATTTGAAACTAACTGATAGGCTTAATGTGGGCCTTTTGATTCTCTCTGTGAACATAGTGTGTGTGGGAGGAGGGAAGACACAGTACCATACAAATCTGTTCCAAGGTATCTGGGTGATTCTACTGCTTCCTATTTTAGAACAGTTGCAGCAGGAAATCTATTTTCTTCTGCTATTTTGGCTGGACTAATCAAGAGTTCAAGTCAGATCTTTTTTCAGTTTGACATCTAGAGACCAGGGGTTACACAAAGCATAGTATGTATCTGCTAAGAATAACATTTGTCAGAAATTGCTTGCTTCCTGTTGTGCCAATTTTCTGAGCTGCAGCAATAAAACTGGGACAATAATAAGTTTAGCAAAATAAACACAGAAAAATCTTTTAAAAATGACATTACAGGTCATTTATGGTGCTATGTTAATCATGGCCATACTGTTACCTGTCCGCTCCATGTTCTTGGGGAACCCTGACACAGGACACAGACTGTCTGACTCACAAAGAATCGCCCCCCCACCTAAACAGAAACTGGTGAAGATGCAGTGAGAGACACACCTAAAACCCTCCAGATAAGGGTGACAAAAGTGCAACAAGTGCCCTAGGTCTCATTTGCATCCAAGACGGGAACAGATGACCATTCATTTACATGAGAGATGGAGAACAGAAAACCTGAAGCAGAG
>NW_017728948.1:49090040-49116313 GCF_001723895.1 Crocodylus porosus
TCTGTTTAACTGTGTGCTTGTGTCTGACTGTGGTTATTGTTGCTCTGATGAACTGATTCTTGGCATATGAGGGTGTCAGCCTGTCCATGCTGATCAACCCAGCCAGGTCAGGCATGTCACGTTAACCTGTGTGTTTGTGCGTATGACTGATTTGGGGACTGGAGGAATCCAGCCCCACTGAACTGAGTCCTGCAAGATAGCTCCATTGGAGGGTGAGGGCTTGCAGAAGGGAGAGATACAGCTCTGTATAGAAACACCAGTAACACAAGCAGTACATTGATAGAATTACCAAGACCCTAGCCCTAATAAATGAGCACACCCCAAAGTAGCAGGCAAATGTGGTAACCATACACAAGTCTGATAGCTTTAATGACTACTGCAGGACTCAGACAAGGCTACATAGTGCTATGTTTTGTAGCCGATACAGGTAGGAGGCCCCCAAAGTTTGTGTTCCACAGCATCAGAGTGTAGGTTTTCCTCAGCAGCATAACTGAAGGACAGTGCCCAGGGCAGCAGCCCCAGGCACGGACATGGGAGGCAATACAGAAATAGCAGCTTCTTCAGCCTCTAGCCAGCCACTGACCCTTTCACCACTGCTGTGTAGGACACAGAAGGACCCTGTTATGCCTCTGGCTTCCTCCTATGCTGTGTTGCTAGCTTAGTGTGTTAGGGGCCGATGCGGGCAGTATACAGACGCCAGGCTCTTCCTCACAGCCTTGTGTCATTTGTAAGGGTCTGGTACTTTGGCTTGGAACCACTAGTATTCTGATTCCTTAGGAAACATTAGGGAGCATTTCACTGAGACACGTGCAACATACTGAGAAAAAATTCTGAAAAATCATTGCCACTGCTCTTTTTCTCTAAAAGGAACATTATGTTTGTTTATGAATATACATCTGATATTAAAATCCAGTGCCATGTGATTGCAGGCAGCCATGTAATACACACTTGTACAAAAGTGTCCAAAAAATATCTATTTCAGCCCCTCTGCCCATCACAGTCACCCCTCCTCCCCCCTAAACTTAGGCTTTTTAATAAAAGACCACAGGAAGAGGGCAGGTGCAATGTGGGCACCCCTAAGTCCTTTGGCCTGCAAATAGCAGGGAATTAAGTAACCTCTGCCCAAAAGATTTTAATATCTTCCTGCAGCAGAGAGTTGGAGCTCGACCCTGCTACTCTTATCCTCCCTGATGACCCCGATTCAGAAATGTCACAGTGTGATCTCCCAGGTGCAGGTATGGTCTCTTTAAGACTGTCATTTTTAGCAAATGGAAGGGAGAAGTGGAAACTTAGAAGGAGTTTGACATCCCACGCCGAGAG
The DNA here is from genome assembly GCF_001723895.1 of Crocodylus porosus. Taxonomy (NCBI): domain Eukaryota; kingdom Metazoa; phylum Chordata; order Crocodylia; family Crocodylidae; genus Crocodylus; species Crocodylus porosus. Next base: position 49,091,361 of record NW_017728948.1, read on the forward strand.
ACTCTGGACTGCCTACAGTGATATGCTATGGTTTCCCCTGGAAAGGTGAAAGAGCCAGGGAGAACATACCTGGTGCCATCATGGAAGCATGGGCAAACTGCCAGAGAGGAGTACCCTGGAAGAACATGACTGAGAGGGTAGAAGCCTCATCATCTTCGTGGGGGACACAGAAGGCTGAGGAATCCAGGGATCTGCAAGAAACAGGAAAGAAGCTCAAGATGCAAGCAAACCCATGAGTACAGACTAAAAGTTCTGAACAGGAGGAAGAGACTTAGGCAAAATAAGGGAATTAGAGTCCCCAGCTCAAAACCAGGCACAGGCAAGGAAACAGTCTGAACCATAACAGGCTGTGTGTGGTACGGAGAAATGGCCATCATCAGCAAAGAGTCATCCCCACCGGTAGGATTGTTGGGGCAGAGAGGACTTAAACATTCTGAGAACAGACAAAAGCCTGAACCCAGTGGCAAGAGTGCCCACTGAATCAGAGGGATCCTAGGAAATTGATCAAGGACGGGTGAAGTCACGCCTATGATCTTTTGTTTTTATTAATTTGATTTGTACATGCAAAGCCAGAAGACCCTGTAGATGAAGTAACAAGGGTCCACTGAGCTTAGAGGGCCCTAGAGAGAAGGGACTCAGAGTACTGGCCCACACACCCCAGGTCATTCTGTTTATTTTGTCAGTTTATATAATTTTGGGTGGTGTGCAAATGAACTGTTGATAATCATGACGCAATTCCAACGATGACATGTCGAATATATGGAAGAGAGAGGGAAGACTGTGGAGGCCACTCTATTTGATGGCCAATATTATTGAGACCAACAGCTGAGAGATAGACCAGGGTGTAGAGGTGGAGGAGCCCTGGGTGGAGTTGGCACCCTATGCACCACACCTGATCAGTCATTCCAGGGTATAGCTTTTCTCCAGCCTCCTGTAGAATCATCAAGGCATGGCAGGTGACACACAAAGTGGCAGGGAAAAATTTAGGACCTGAGAGTAAGGAAGTGCCAGTTCCAGCACCCTGTGATGCTTCCATATTGCTTCTTGAATGAAATGGATTAGACTCCCACAACACAGAAAGGCAAAATACTGCCCTCACCACCAGCAAAGCCAATAAATCCTTCAGAACATATGCAAGCAACTCATGAGTTGCCAGACATTGGAAGCCTCATATTGCTCTTTTTACTTACTATTTATCAAACTCCGTATTTAAATCAGTTTTGAAGCACAGTTTAATATGGTGCCATAGTTCATTGCTTATTATTTATGAACCTTTAGGCCATAATCTAGAAGTGCCTGCCCTGGCTAGCCTGAAGCTTAACTTCATCAGAAAATTATGAAATGTAAGAAAAATCAATAAAAGAAATCAAAATGTCAACAATAGATGTAAATAAATGCCATTACTCTCCATTTCACCATTTTTTTATCCAGAAAAAAAGAACTGCTATTGACAAAGTTTACATGAAACTTAGTGAATGATTTAGCTATTTTACTGTATTTCTTACCATTTCTATAGTGGCTCTTGTGCCATAATATTTAATTTAGACCTTATCCAGTTTCAAGCAACTTCTTCAGTTGCCATCCCTACTACTCTTCTGAAAAACAGCAAGTATGGACCCTGCTTCATAAACCAAGGAGAGAATTTTCCTTTTTATCTGGGTCATGGAGAGCAGGTTAGACTCCCTTCTTAATTATACATATATAACAGTAAGCAAAACTAGAGCCTGCATCTACTTTTTTAGTATTCTGCATGACTCAAAATAAAGTATTTCTGTTGACAAACTTTTAAATAATTTTCATGTCACTCTTTCTTATTAAATTTAATGTTGATAATCAAGATCACAGGACTATTATTATTAGTCTGAGCTTCAGTCACTTACTTTTGTACAAATTTATAAACCAAGTGAACTGACTCTGGCCAGTGGCATTGTAATGGTGTACAGTAAAAAGAGAATTAGTTTAATATTTCTAAAATATTTCTCTTTTTCAATATTCACTGGAAAACATCTGAGGATGGGCTGGAAAGGATCAGCTGAAAAATGCTTCTCTTACCAAATGTACAGTATTTGTAAAATACTTGTATGCCTGGGTGCAACTCATTAGTGACTTAATTTTCTAATGAACCCTGAATATGTTTATATAAATACTTTCAAACATTTCTCCTAAGATTGTCCATAGATAAATTATTGAGCCTACATTTTAATTAGTCCAAGAGAGAAAGAAATCATACTAATTGGGGTTTAGTCTCAAGCTGGAATTTTATTACAGAATTCTCTAACAATTATGTCCCAAGTATACGTGCATGTCACAATGTAAAATGTAGTCCAAATTAATTATTCAGGAAGGCCCAACTCAGTGTGACACGTAAACTAGCCAGTAGTAGAATTAATTGTTAAAAATAATAACCGTTATATTGTTGCATATAAAATATGTAAGTGAGTGAACTGAAATACTGAATTTTCAGGGTCTTGGAGCTTTCCACCATTTGCCTAAATACAGCCCAAATTAGTTGTGGCTAGGAGATTTTACCGTGTGAGGATGCCTTTGTAACATAAGCAAAATTAAGTTTGTAAGTCTTGGTCCAGATCTTAGTGGACATATGTCTGTTTCACACGTCACATCACAAAAGGAAGGTGATAGCAGGAGGACCAGCATATTGACTGTGAAGACTGCCAATATTCCAGATGAGAATTTTAAACACTTTACTTTAGGAAATAATGGGAACCACCCAGATCCATTATAATTACCATATTTACTTGATTATAAGATGAGGTGTTTTCCCCCATTCAACATGGGGAAAATCAAGCGTCGTCTTATCGCATACAACTTACCAGAAACCAGAAAATGCACATGGCCAGCCAGCAGAGGGCACCTGAACTCCCTTCAAGATGGAGGGTTCCTGGCCAACTGGTGCAGGATCACTCCAAGCTGCTGGCTACTAGTGTGCGTCAAGTTGCTTCAACACCCTCTGGCTGGAAACTCCACACAGAGCTCAAAATGACCTGGCAGTTTCTGGCTAGGCACTGCCCCCACAATGTGTGGGGTTTCTGACTGCACCTGCTAAAACTGGCTAAAGCTGCTGCCCACTTTCTGCCCCTGGAATGGCAACTCCTCTCCTTCCACTCCTTAGAACCATGCCATCTCTGAATTTGAATGGCAGGAAGAAATGGAAGTCCTTGCACAGTCATGCAACAGTGACTTGATTGGAGACTTGGAGGGACAGCTCACATGACTGGAGCACTGTCATGGATGGGTATAAATGGTTCAGGAAAGGCAGACAGGGAAGAAGAAGAAGAGGAGTTGAGCTGTATGAAAAAAAGAGCTGTATGGTTGTTCAGAGCTCCAACGTGAAACTGGAGATGGGTCTGTTGAAAGTCTCTGGGTTAGGGTCAGAGGGGAGAGCAGCAAGGGTGATGTTGTGACGGATGTCTGCTATAGACTACCAGACCAGGAGGATGAGGTGGATGAGGCTTTCTTCAAACAGCTAAAGGAAGTTATCCGATCACAAGCCCTGGTTCTCATGGGGGACATCCATCAACCTGCCATCTGCTGGAAGGGCAATACAGCAGTGCAAAGGCAGTCCAGGAAGTTTTTGGAGAATGCTGGGGACAACTTCCTGGTGCAAGTGCTGGAGAAGCCAGCTAGGGGCTATGCTCATCTTGGCCTGCTGCTCACAAACAGGGAAGAATTGGTGGGGAATGTAATATAATGGATGGCAACTTGGAAAGCAGTGATCACAAGGTGATTGAGTTCAGGATTCTGAGGAAAAGAAGCAAGGAGAGCAGCAGAGGACAGACCCTGGACTTCAGAAGAGCAGACTTCAACTCACTCAAGGAACTGATGGGCAGGATCACCTGGGAGGCCAGTCTGAGGGGGAGAGTTGTTCAGGAGAGCTGGCTGTATTTTAAAGAAAACTTTATGAACCATTCCAATGCACAGAATGACGAGCAAGTACAGCAGAAGCTAGGCTTAGCAGTATGCTCTTTAGTAAGCTAAAACACAAAAAAGGAAGCTTGCAAGAAGTGGAAACTTGGACAAACAACTAGGGAGGAGTATAAGAGCATCGCTCGGACATGCAGGGATGAAGTCAGGAAAGCCAAAGCACAACTGCAGTTGCAGCTAACAAGGAATATGAAGGGTAACAAGAAGGGTTTCTACAAGTATGTCAGCAACAAGAGGAGGATCAGGTGAACTGTGGGTCCCTTACTGGATGGGGAGGAAACTTAGTGACAGGGAATGCAGAAAAGTTTGAAGTACTCAATGCCTTTTTCACAGTAGTCTTCACAGGTGAGGTCAGCTTTCAGGCCATTGAATCTGGCAGCACAGTTTGAGGAGGGTGTGAGCAGCCAACAGTGGTGACATAACAGGCTAAGGACAGTTTATAGAAGTTAGATGTGTACATGTCTATGGGGCTGGATACAATGCATCCAGGGGTGCAGAGGGTGTTGGCTGATGTGATTGCAGAGCCATTGATCATCATCTTTGAAAATTCATGGTGAAAAGGAATCCATTTCTAAACACTTGGAAGAAAAGAAGGTGATTGAGAACAGTCAGCATAGATTCACCAAAGGCAAGTCATGTCAGACCAATCTGGTTGCCTTCTATGACGAGTGTAAAGTCTCTGTGGATGTAGGGAGACAAGTGCATGTGATATATTTTGACTTTAGCAAGATTTTTGATATGGTCTCTCATAACATTCTCACAAGCAAGCTAAAAAAATACGGGTTGGATGAATGGACTGTAAGGTGCACAGAAAACTGCCTGGACTGATCTAGTTGGGGATGGTCCTACTTTGACCTCCTGAGATCCCTTCCAACCCTAATTTTCTATGATTCTATGATCTCCCCATCTCAGAACCCACACTACTTTGTCTCAGAGCCTGCACCCCCTACACCACACTGAGAGCAGCAGTCTCTTGTGGGGTTTGCTCTGGGTGACAACTGTGCTTGTGAATGTAATGAAATGTATCTATGTAATAACCATTATTGAACCGTGCTAAATATTTACTTATTTACCACAATTGTTTGATATTACAGATGCACAGAAACATTCACACAGAAGTTTTGTGGTTCACCCCTTCAAACTGCTGCAGTTGTGATATATTACACATCACATATACTTTTCACTTGCTGGTTGAATGAAACTCTTTTGCATATTTATGTCATTTCAAAAAGAGCAGACTTCCGAGGCACAGCTTGAATAATAAGGTGGTTTCCTAATTGATATTTGGAAATTGGTTCAGACTATAAACTCTGCTACCAAGAGACACATGAAGAGCATATAAACAGGCATCTGAAGAACTAAACTCTCCATATGAATATATTCATTGGAAAGTATTTTTTAAGAAAGGATTTGGTTTAGTCCAATACTTTTTAAAAATATGTGTTTGCCACAGCAGCCAGTGGTTCCAGGGATTAGATATGTAAAATGAATTTCAATTAAAACTACTAGTAGTCAAACTTTCAGAAATTATCTTTGTTTTTAGTCAAGAGTCAGAGGCATAGTGGTTTCTCATTCTTCTGTGAATATTCAAAATCAGATCAATCTTTTTGGCATGTCTGAAATTCATATCATTGGACAAATGGCTGTAGAAAAGGCAATGAAATTTTGAAAGCCCTAATTTGATTCTGAGCTCAGTATAAAAAAGGTATGATTAGTAAAAGTAATTTATTGTATACCTGTCAACTTATTCTTATTTATGTTCAAAGGGTAAAGGCTTATCTTTAAGTGATTTTGCTGTTCATAGGAAGTATTGGAATGACAGCCTTGGAGAGTGAAGTCCTTTATTTTTCTATATAAAAAGTGCAATGTGAACAAAGACTCACCACATTGCCCTGCCAAAATGTTGTAGGCCTGGGATTATAAGGGAACCCTTTTTAATGCTCAGGCATTTACTACTGTGTAAAATCTCATCTCTCTCAGAATAGATTTACAGCAGTGTAACCCATTGATTTCCTAGGATTACTTTTGACTCCTCTAAAGAAATTTTCTCTCAAAGTTCTCATTAATAGATCAACCTGATAGGTTTTTTTTCTCCAATTGCTGCACAAACCGTCCAAAAGACAAATGATCAGTTTACAGTGCCACATAGACTAAGGGTCTATAAACAAGAAAATTAACTGTTTGACATTAAGTTTATTTAACTGTTTATTTCTACGTGGAACCCCAGGGGAAACTGTGGGCACTACAATACCCAGAAATCCCCAAACACCTTCCTTTAAAGATTGTAGCACTGGGTTTCTGACAGTCTTGCTAGTTCTTTGTTACCATTGGGATGAAGAGCACAGCTAGCCTTTACCACTAGCTAGCTGTCATCTGCAATACAGTCCTGGATTCTGTGTAAATGTTTAGGTGAAGGAGACACTTTGGAAAGGAAAAAAATCTCTGCACCTTGTATTTCTTCTCTGCATCATACGTAATAAATTGGATGGAAAAATATCACACACATACCCTGCTGTTTTGAAATGGTTATTATTACATTATTCTTAAACAAGTTTCTTCAGGATGTTAAAGACACTAGTCCTCTTTTGGGAAGTCATAAATACAGGTCAAATGTGAAGCTTTAAAAGAGATTTCAGTGCTGATGAAGAACCTAAAAATATCCTTAAAAATGTTTTTCTTTCCCTTATAGCTAAGCAGAACCATTGGTTTGTCCAAACTTTCAAAACCAATTCTTTTCTGAGATGAGACTATGCATGAGTTATTTCAATTCAAAAGGTATGACTGACTGAAAATAGGAATTGAAAATGGAAGCAGAGTCTCAACTTCAAAGTCATTATAAGAATACAATTTGTGTGTCTGTATCTATATATATAAATGCATACACTTACTATATACACAGAAAGATATCTTTTCAAAAAGTAAAACATATTCTCAAGTCCATATATATTAATGCAACTTATGCCTAAAGATTCTTTATGGCACATTTCATTTCCAGAAAGGATTTAAATGTCAAAATTAGAGACAGTTTTAGCACAGATACTACTGTGTCTCTTAATTTTAAAAAATTGCAAAGGTCTCTGAATAAATTAGAACTGTTGCCATGGAAACATAGTGGGCAAGAAATATTTATAGTTGCTGCAAGCAATCATTTTGCAGTTTAATACTTGAAAATGTCAAGCAACACATAATCTCTAAAATAAAATGAAATAGGTGTTTGTTTGTCAATCTGGTAAATCCAACTTTTTAAAATCAAAATATATTTCTATCTTTTGTTGGGGAAGGGGGAGGAGATGGCAATTTTGTGTTATTTCCAAATACATTTATCCAAAACAAAGATTTATAATTTTTTTTTAATTAGGCATGCTGTATTATATATGAGGCTGCACAAAAATCTACTGCAGTAGATTGTTCCTAGCTAATTAAGCAGCCTAAGGAGTCTAAGGGGTCCAAGGAGTCTAACTATAATACCTCACCTACCCAAATTATGTAAGTATCGAATACTTGGCATAAAAAGTTATGTGAATACATTTGGAACTATTTCAGTAATCATATGTTCCTCCCATCAGATATGAAGACAAAGGAATATAATATGATTGGTATTGTATAATGATATGAGATATGATAAAATATAATGTAGAAAAGCCCTAGACAAACATCTCAATATAAATCAGCTAGTACAGTTCTTTACTGAATTTCAATATCTCTGCTTTTTCAGTTTAGAAGAAGGGAAATACTCAACTAGGCATTAAATTCAGACTGAGGACTACAGTCCTTGGGGCCTAGATTCTGCTCTTGAATGCCATTGTTAGTCATGAGCTCTATATTTGTTCATCTTCTATGCAGAAAGGAGTATATAGACTGCAGAAGAAAAGTGTGCTGTAAAGAAGTGGGAAAATCTTTATGTCAGTGCCAACATATAAGCATGGTGGATACAGAGGAAAAGTGAACGTTGTGTAGGTTGAAATAAAAAGTGGTGACACACTTGAATATCATTAAGAGCTTCCATAGGGAACACTGAAAGCAGGTTAGGAAGTATAGGTAGAAGTGTTTGTAGTGTTTATTATGAAATTCTCTTTTAGATTTCTCATGATAATCTGACAAGCTGTTTACCTTCCCCAGATGACAAAGTACTCACTCCTTTCATTTCCCCTAACCTTTTCTGATTCTAAATGAGGAGTGGGCAAAATACAGCCCAGGGGTGAGCAAACATGTAGGCCAGATTCAGCCTGCAACTCATTGTATCCAGCCCACAGGTTGACAGCTGCAGAGTCATAGGATCAGGCCTGTAGGGAGCCAGTAGTTCTGGCTGCTGTTTTGTGCCAGGCAGCAGGTTACACTAGCTGTTACCCCACGTGCTGGAAGCAGCAATGGGTACATGTTGGCATCAGCTGTCCTGCAGGTTCCCACTGGGGATTGGGGTGACTGCCTGAGACCGCAGCTGATGCACTGATGCAGCATCTCCTTTGGACCCTGGAGGACACCCCAATCCTCGGGGGGGGGGGAAGCTACCGCCTCTTTCTGCAGCTGATGTGGGTGCCTACCTGGTGCTGCTTCTAGCACACTGACTGGGAGCTGAGGTAAGCTGCAGGGTTGTGTTCATGCTGTAGGTGTGGGATGAAGTTACTGTTAAGACTACAGCTGTTATTCCTACATAGTAATTGGTGGTTATATAATATCCATTTTCTTCCTTCCCACTTCCCATTTTAGCCATCAAGTTTGCATAACTGTGACAACCTTGGTAATTCATGTAAACATAAAAATGATAGAATTAAGTACAGCTTAACATTAGCTCCTAATAGAAACCAAACACTATTTTAGTAAATCTAATTTAGGATAATATCTGGGCATGATATTTCACTGAATGTTCCTACTTTAGGGGTCGTTTCATTACAATTACCCAGACCTGTTTTAGGTATATGAGAAGCTATTTGATAGATACCATATTCAGATGGATTCTGTGGATTGTAACTACATATGCATACATATACACCTATGATACTAGCATACCGACTTAATTATGCTGCTTACAGAAAATGTGTAACTTAGATTCCACCTCAGGCTTTTTGAATGTCTGTACCTAGACCAAGTGACTCAGGGGATGGAATCACAGAAAGTGACTGCTTTCTTATTGCAGCCTCTACTTGTATATAGCCAATATCCTGTGAAAGGACAGTCTTTAGAGTAAAGATGGACTGGTTTCCATTAGCACCTTGAGATGCGGTGGGGAGGTTGAGATGTGCTTGGGGGAATGGCACGGAAATGAAAAACACCTCTTGATAGTAGAAGAAATTGTACCTTTGTAGTAATTCCTGTGCTCGTACAGGGACTGAATCGAGGCCATTGTTAATAAACAACAACATAAATTAAATACAAGTTTATATTATATTTTATGTTAATTAACAAACAGGATTTTACCTTGTGAACAGCAACCATTTCTGCTTTCAACTGGAATAAACTTTACCAGTTAAGAATGAAAAAGTTTAAGTGATGTGTTACCTTATACAAGTTTGTATCCATGTAACTAAGACCTCATTTTCTAACAGCCCACATCTTCCCATTTGGTAAGGCTAATGCTTAAGTATTAAGGGTAAAACACTTGTTTTTTTGGCTACAGAAGATTTTGGCCCATGATTTTACTGGCTATTATATCAGCAAGTGGTAACTTTCATCATTATCTACTGAGGCGATCATTTCACGATTTAGTTTATCATGTTCAGACAAAAATATGAAAGTGAAATTTCTGAGGGATACATGTGTCAAGATAACAGTTTAATGGGAAAATTTGATAGTTAAATATCTGGATGCCTTTCTGATTGTAGTAGGGCACTACAGTGCCTGCTACTTGAAGAGCAAGAATGGCCACCAGGTGCTAGTTGCCAGGGCAACCGGGAGGAGCTCGGGGCCCACACCTGTTGAGTCAGCTGACTGGAAGGGGCAGGGCTGACTCCTATAAAGCACAGGCTGGAGGCCAAGAGAGGGGGTCTCGGCTGGCGGCCAAGGAGAAGGAGTGCTGCCTAACTAAGTAAAGGGGAAAGGCCTGAATGCAAGCAGTTTGTTAGGCGGGTGAAGGATGGAGCACCCGCGGAGTGTGACTCAAAGGAGGTTAGCCAAGTGGTTTAGTTTCGTGTTATAGCCCAGGGGCTTGTGTTATTGCTTGCTGTTGTCAATTGGAGGACCGGGTGAGGCTATAAGGGGACGGAGGAGGTCTCATAGAGGAACCACATCCGTGTGGGAGGCCCAGCCCCAGAGAGAGGGCAGTGCGAGAAGCCCCAGGGAGAGTGGGCAGCAAGAAGACATCCAATAAGACTAAAGAATGTCTGGTACATCCACAAGGCTTGGGACGTGGTACAGGGGTGGCTGGAGCCATGCAGAGCCCATAAGGCTGGGGTGCACCTGAACCCCATTCCGGAATACGGGCCCAGTATAGGACAGGAGAACTGTGACCAAGGAAGACTAAAGGTAGCCTCCCTATAATTCACATAAGACCAAAGACGTGGCGGGTGAGATTGTGAGGTGCAGATAGGCAGCTTGGCGCGATATAGAGGGTAACAAAGGGGGAGCACAGTGACCCCGAGGTTCCTGTCCTGTCACACTGATTATTTTCATCTTCTGTTAGGTTGTTTCAGAACCTTTCTATTTATCATGTTTTGTCTGCCTAGAACATTCAATACTGTTACTTACTATATTACATGACTATATTCCTCTATTGGTGAACAGATTATTGCACAGGTGTATTTATAACATGGTTTCTGTTGCTTCTTCCATATAAGATAAAATAAATATTCAATTAAAATTTTCTGGAAATAAACTGATTTATTTAGCAAGATATTAAAGTATGGCAGATTCTGTGGTGATGTGACTCATAATGAAAAGGACTGTGATTATAATCACCATTAACATCATCCAAACAGTTGAAAATGCTTATTATTTTTTAAATAAAGCAGTTCACATAATACATAGCTAATATATTGCTCAGATGTGCTACATGTCAACAATATAGTCAAGATATATAGTATTATGGGCAAATGATTCAGTGAACTGTAACAATCTTCATTCAAGCAGGAAAACTCAGAAATAATAATCTGTAGTTAGGGACATCATGGAAGGTGGGGTTTTTTTGGGTAAAATAAGTAGCATATTAACTAATATTCCATGAAACAAAGGGCAGAAGAGTAAATGCCCAATGTTACCTCTGATCTTCAAAGAATTCAGATGAAGAAATACTATATCACTCTAAAGTGATATACTCTACTATATCACTTGCTTCCCAGCACCACCACCATCCACCCTGAGCACAGAGCAGCCCAGCCTCAGCCCCAGCCCCCTGCTGGGAAGAGCCCGGTGCCACTGCTGGCCCCAGCCTGCAGTGGCAGCTTGCCCTCATCTTGTGTGTAGATCTGGGGACACATGTCCCCCAGGAAGTGCACAGTGCAGTCCCCCAGCCTGTAGTCCTCTCGGGATGCATGTAGCAGGAAGAGCCGCACCGCACCATCCCGTGCCCCATACCCACTGACAGTTCCTTCTGCTTTGTTCCCTGCTGCAGCCCTAGGGTTGGGTGACGCCACCTGCCTGTAGCAGCTGGGCTGCATCATGGTTCTCCCCCTGTCCCTTCCCTAGCCCAAACCCCAGCCCCATTCCCTCCCTCACCAACGTGGGAACGTATCTCTATTTATTGCCTTATAAACTGGGTTTCCTTTATACAAATTCGAATTATGCAGTTTTCTATGAATGCATGTACCACATAAAACAAGGAAAACCTGTATTGAAAAGTAAATGTGAAAGCTAATTAAAATGAAAGCCTTTCTTAACATTCTACATTTTAAATACTTAAACAATTTCCCCCTCTTTTGAATGTGTATTTAATAAAAGGTCAAACAATTATAGTAATCATTTGCCATATAATCAGGCTGAGGTCTCTGTGCTCAACTCCTTGAAACTTGTTTATGATTTAATGTTGTACAATAACAAGGTCCTGGGTCCATTTTTGTTTCCATCAGGACTAACACAACAGTCTTGGCAAGGATTTTTTTGGTGGAATCTTTTATTGAGCTAAATGTATAGTTGGAGTGATACTAAACAAGCTTTTGGGCAAAAAATGCCCTTCCTCTTGGCACTTTAGTCCATTCTATGTGAGGGAAATGCTATTTCTGCAAAATGAATAATTCCCAGGAAAATCAACAATTCACACAATTTCTCACTCCTGTATCTCAAATCTTATAGTCTAAACAAACAAAAGTAAGCAATTATTCCATTATTATTTAATAGGCAATAATTATATAATTCAATTATATCACATACCTCATGACTGGGAGATGGAATTTAACATACAGTAGTGCTACAGGATATATTCTGCAGGTTTACTTTTTCCTTTTAAATGATAATATTTCTGCAATTAGTTGGCTTAAATTGTGAATATGAGAGACCTAAACTTTGTAAAACCAAAAACATGATCATATCCATATTTACAGATATTTAGCTTTACATCTCAAAATCATGAAAAAAGTATGATAACGTACTTTATATCCCTGCACTTACATTCTCGTTTATTATGCATCCCATAGCAGAAACAGACACCAAAACCAAAACCACCCCTTTCTCTTTCATATTTCCATAGTTTCATAGTTTGTAGGGTCAGAAGGACCTGAGCAGATCATCGAGTCCGACCCCCTGCCATGGCAGGAAAGAGTACTGGGGTCAAACAACCCCAGCAAGGCAATTGTCTAGCCTCCTCTTAAAGACCCCCAAGGTAGGAGCCAGCAGCACTTCGCTTGGAAGTTGGCTCCAGATCCTAGCCTCCCTGACAGTGAAGTAGCACCTCCTGATGTCTAATCTGAATTTACCCTGCTAGCTTGTGACCGTTATTTCTAGTCACTCCTGGTAGTGCTCGGGGGAACAGGGACTCCCCCAATGTCTGCTGGTCCCCTCTGACTAGTTTGTAACAGGCCATTAGATCCCTCCCTCAGCCTTTTCTTGTGGAGGCTGAACAGGTTCAGGTCCTGTAGCCTCTCCTCATAGGGCCTGCCCTGCTGCCCCCTGACCAGGCAAGTGGCCCTCCTCTGGACCCTCTCCATGTTGTCCACATCTCTCCAGAAGTGTGGCGCCCAGACCTGGACGCAGTACTCCAGCTGCGGCCTGACCAGTGTCGCATAGAGGGGGAGTATCACCTCCTTGGACCTGCTCGAGATGCATCTGTGGATGCATGACAATGTACGGTTGGCCTTCCTGACTGCCTCTCCACACTGCCAGCCCATGTTCATCTTGGCATCAATGATGACTCCAAGATCCTTTTCTGTCTCTGCACTGATGAGAAGTGAGTTCCCCAGCCTGTAAGTATAGTGCTGGTTCTTCCTCCCCAGGTGCAGCACCTTGCACTTGTCAGTGTTGAATCCCTTTCTAGCCCTCGTGTATGGAGATGTAGGTCTTTAGGTGGCATCTCTTGTGTTTCTGTCAAAAAACACCAAGTACCACGTTTTTCATTTTCCACATCTCCTTTGCCTCTCTCCCACCTTCCTCTTCCTCTATTTTCTGAAAATATGGTTGAAGTCACTAACACAGAGTTTTAGTTCTGCTCTGGAAATCTTACATGCTTATACAATAACTAGCTTCTGTTTTTCCACAGTGCTTTTTTGAAACATGACACAGACTAGTCAAAGCAAACCATTGGAGAATTGGAGGGCCAGATGTGACTGAGAGGGTGGATGGGAGGCCACAGGGTTGCCTGAGGAACACTCAGCATAGAGATCTTCCAGGGTCTGGGACCTGGTGGGATGTGTGGGACTGAAGTCTAAACAGTTCAAAAGCAGCAGACAGTAGCACTACAGAGTCAGGGACTTATGAGGCAGAGCCCAGTTAAAGGGCCAGGGGCTGTCAGAAGTAAGAGTAGCCATACCTGGGTTGCCTGGGCTGACTGTGAGCAGTGTTGCCAGGATCAGGGATGCCAAGGGGCTCGGACAAAGTTGGAGACAGGGTCTGGGACCCAGAGAGTGGGAAGCAGAAGCAAGGGACTGAGGCTGAGAAACCTGGGCCAGAACAAGTGGGCCAGGGCTGGAGGCCTGCAACCAGAATAAAAGTGGACTAAAGCCAAGGGGTCTGAGGCCTACATGGGAAGGCAAATGTCAATGGAGGAACACCTGTGAGGCATGAGTGTGGCTATATAAAAGAGGACAGAGGCCACAATCTAAGCCCTTAGAGCAATTAGGACCAGAAAAGTCTGAGAGAGAGCCAGTGTCCAGTGGAGTTGGGTGGGGCACCAGTTCCCCAAAAGGGGGGTGGTCCTCCAGCAGCCAATCGCCAACCCAGGTGAGCAGGGGTCCCCCAGTGGCTGATCGCTGAGCCCAGACCCACCAGTGGTAAAACCAGAAGTGCACTTCCACCAGCACTTCCAGTTTCATGGCTGGCACTTCCAGGGAGGTGCAAAGCCAGACTCAGGGGGTGCACATGCACGCACATGCATCCCCTACGTGTCACCAATGGTTAGAGCCCTGTGCAGTGAGCTAGCATCTAGAGGGTTGCGAGCCCTAGAGAGCAACTGAAGGTTAGCAGGGGTTGGAGCCCCAGGCCAGAAAACTTCATGCAGCAGGGTTGGAACCCTGAATCAAGTGGACCAAGTGGAGCTCAAGGAGGACAGAGTACAGGAAAAGCTCAGCAACCCCCCCTCTTTATTTTTTCCACCAAAGCATGGCAGGTGTGGCAGCAAGGTGAGACCTGGAGAGGTTGGAGCCAGTGAGCAGGGCAGGATTTAGGCAGCTACTAGGGGGCTTCATGGCTGCCCTCAGGGTCCATCCTGCCACAGTGTTATCATGGATACTTCACAGGTACTTAAAGCAGGACAATGAGCTTGTATGTCCATAGAATCCCAGGATAAAAGGCTTTGTTTTGGGGGAAATCTGTTTTAACCCCCAGTGCTAGCTTACTGTTCTGGGAACAGGAGTGCTAGTCAAACTGCTCACCTGAGGAATAGACCCAGGAGGCACACTGACTAAGTCATACACTTATGATTTACAGTTAATCCCTACCTCTCTTTTTTTTTCCTTTGAAAAAAAGATGTGATAATTTACTGTTGGGCTAATAAAGCAGAAAATGCTCCTCCTCCATGTGCACACATAGGTTCATTTGTACTAGCCAGAAAATAGGAGGATGAAACCAAAGCTTTTCTATACCCCTGTCTGATTTCTTCTAACTCATCTTGGTTCATGTAGGTTCACATGCTCCTGCCCTGGGTAATCTGTATAGGTATTTAAAGATGTTCTTATTCCCACATAACCTCTTGAGCAAGCATACAGCCCAAGTTACTAACTAGTCCAGTGGTTATCAACTTTTTTTAGGCTCAAGGCACACTTTAGAAAATGCCAGTTCTTGGTGTTCACTCCTCTTTTGACTACAGAAAAATAATAGAGTAGGCTTTCTGTTGCAAAGAACTCAAGACCACAACTGTGGTATTTAAATTTCAAATCACTAGATCTATCTTGTGAATCATGCTTGTAAACCTTACAATGTTAAAATTGTTTGGCACCCTTGAAGGGAGCTCAAGGTACTATAGAATGCCTTATCACCATGGTTAAGAATCAATGATCTAGCCACTGATAACTCTTTTTTGACATTAGTGGATATTCTGCTCAAGTAAGAATGCAAGACTTGACCCAATGGGAAATCAATAGTTACTAGGCCTGTGTGAAGTGGCAAGTATTTGCTTTGGATTTGGATTCAGCTGATTTAGAGGGACAGTGATTTGATTCAGAGATTCGAATCACCATCCCAATTCAATTAGGCTGAATCAGATCTGAAGATTTGGTGCTGCTTTGGAGATTCGGCCATAGACTAAACAGGTAGCAATCCACAGGGGGAGGGGTGCAGGATGTGGGCATGGCAGTGCTAGGAGTGGAGGCTATGCCCTGCTGCTGTTTGCCTCCATCCACCCGCCTTGGCTGGGCAAGTGGCAGCAGGGCAGAGCCCCCATTCCCACCACTGCCGTGTCCACATCCCGCACCCCTCTTCTCCCCTCCCTGAGTCCTGCACCCCCTGTCCTGGCTGGGCAGCTAGTCCTAAACCCAGCCCAGCCCCAATCCCTCCTTCTCCCATGCCCCTTCCCTCCCCCCTCCCTTAACTCCAACAGAGTTACCAGATGGAGGCAGCTGTGTCCAGGGTGGTGAGGACTGCTGCCTGTTTAGTCAATGGCCGAATCTCCAAATCAGCCAAATCTTTTCCAAATCAATTTGGAGGCTTCCAATTAGATTCTGAGCTTTTAATTGGTCTCCCAATTTGATTTGGATTCAGAGATTGGTCCCTGAATTGGGCCGAACCTCCTCTGAATCAAATCGGCTATTGAAGCTTCTCACAGTCCTAATAGTGACTTACCTATTCAAAGCATACACAATAATTCCTAGGATATTCACTTTTTCCTACTTAATTAAATAAAATTAAATAAAGATATAAAATATATAATACACAAGCTATGATTATACAGTTTTTATTCCTTCAAGATGTATAAAAACAGCATGCACCTTCTAAGATGTGTTAACTTTTAATTCTCAGTGATCATACTATACTGGAGAGAAAAGTGCCTTTATACAGTTTTATTTCAGTCTAAATAGAATACAACAATACTAGATTGTACAGATGAGTTAAAAAATTTCACTGAATATACAAATAATTTCATCCTTCTCTGAATTTGAAATGAAGATGGATAATAGTTTTACTTATATTAATTTGTAATAAAAGGAATACATTAAAGGCTATTAAGGGAATGTTAGGAGTGTATATGAGTCTAATGAAAAATATTTGATAAAACACATTTTATTGTTCTATTACACTAAATATAATTATACTTGACTGTGAAGCTGCCTTTTCATGTCCTGTGCTATTTGTTATCCCCTTCAATATTGGGTAAAAATAGAGGGGGGAGAGGGAAGCGCCCTCTGTATAAAGTTAGACCTAAAAAATGTGTACTGGCTTTATAGCTGACTGCTGTTGAGCTTCCATTTGCACATGTAGCAGGGTTTCCCACTTGATGGAGCTCCTAGCTGCAAGGGTGCATCATGTGCGTCCAGGGCTGGGAGTCTTGAGAGAACTCTCAGTCCCAAGAGCTGCTGACTCTGGGTGTCAGCAACTAGCTGGTGCTGGGACCAAGACTCCCACAGCTGGGGAAGCTGGGTCCAAGCGGCATGCCAGGATATAGCTGGGTCCTGGCAGCCACAGGGTGCAGCTGCAATATCCCAGCCCCCAGGGTGTGTGAAACTCCAAAGGCTGGGAGATGGGAATAAGGCACAATAGGATCTAATTCACAATCCCACAATCATGCCTCCTGCCATGTATGTGTGGCATGGCAGAAGGCATGATTGTGTGGATCATGCATTGGATCCCCTTGACTGCTTGTGTAGAAGGGCCCTCAGATCACTGACTAATACACATAGGCAGGGGTGGATTAATACATGGGCTCATGGGCCCCTGCCAATCAGGAGCCCTGTGGAGTTCCAGTGGCAGCCAGACATGTGGGCATCCTGGATGTAGGCATCCGGGGTGGGCAGTTAGCGCCTCCTCCTCTTTGGCCAGGCCAGGTCAGCACCAGGGGCTAGAGGTGAACACAGGGATCCCTGTGGGTGGTGGTGGCTTCTGGGGCTGTCTGCAGGCAGTCCTACTCCCAGGCATCTGTGGGTGGCTACCTGCTCTAGCACCGCTGGGACAGGATGGGACAGGACAGTCCCACCCTGCTGGGGCTGGCAGATGGAGCATGCTAATTAGTGTGCTCCAGCAGCCTCTGTGTCTCATGTATTCAGTGTCCCTGTGCTTCAAAATGGCAGTGGGGGCACTTTAATTAAAACTCATCTAACACTAGTTAATGAAAGTGGCCCACTGCCATTTTGAAACATGGGACACAGAATAGATGAAATACTGTGCGTGCTTTAATTAGAGTGAGCATGTGTAAAGATAAGGGATAACAGGCTACTACTGCTACCAGTTACCCAATTTAACCCAAATGATTAGAGATAGGTTATGTGAACCCCCCAGCTGTAAGCTGATGATCAATATGGTTCCACAATATATATACTTTCCCAATTTGAGGAACTAAGAATTAAATATTCAAAATGTTAAAGTTGAAGATTCAAGTACTTGGAAGTTTAAAAAATGACTAGAATAAGGTGGCTTCTGAAACCTTGATTTGATCCTTTTGGGCATCAGTGTTATGTTCACTTATTACCTGATCACATATTATTGTTTGCACATGGAACACCTTTCACATTCAGTGATTTAGTAGTTATTCAAATGTCTCTTCATTCTTTACAAGCAATCTATGTTGATTCTGATACTAGTAAATATAGTCAGATGAAAAACATAAATCCTTGGTTTACATTCTTGTGTCATTTCAACAAATGATATGCCCATTAAATTCAATGGGCATGTCCACACATGCAGGCACATGTGCTTGTGTCACTTAGGGCAAAATAATCCTGCCCAGCTCCTCTTGGCTCTGCAACCAGGGAGAGCTAAAGCCTGGGACCAGCACCTGTGCTAACTCCAGCAATATAAAACCTGCCCTGGCAAGCAGCTCAAGGCTACTTGCCCTCAGGAGCTTCTGAGGAAGGCCCATGTTAAAATGGAAGATATAAATAGGAGCTTCAGAGGACCAGCCAGTTGGTATCTGGGGATACTGCCCCTTGTGCCACCTGGAGTGGCATCTTCCCCCTCTTCTCATTGCAGCAACCTGGCAGTGGGGGATGCTGCCTGGCTGTGATCTGGTGCCACCTGCGACAGCATCCACCCCCTTGAATCTGCAGCCCCATGGCTGCACACCTGCCAGGCCTGCATGGGGTGCCTCGCTCTAACAACCTGGGCAGCTATCAAGCAGAAGATGTGCTCCTTGCAGTGGCCCAATCTGAACTGTCCAAGTGTTCTCTTGGCCCCAAATGGCCAACAGGTCAGCCACCTCATCTGCCCTTCAGTTGGATCCCTAGTGTTCTCTGCCTGTGTCGCGTCACTTGTCTTACCAGCAGAGATCCTGGTGTTCCCTGTTTAAAAATAAGAAATAAGAAACCCAAATTCTCTTATTAAAATACTCAAAATAGTGTTCTTTAGCTATTAACATGAAATGACACTATATATAGAGAGATCAGTTTGGCAATGTTTTATTGATATATTTACAAGTTTAAAGCAATTTGGAAGCCTACCAGTGCTTCTATGTTCATAATAAAATAAATTCTAAATATCTATACACTTTGGCATTTACTTTTGGTTTTTTTGTCATTGGAAAAACAGAGCTGCCCCTACCCCGTTCGCTCACCAGGATATACAGTGCTGAAGAGCACGAATATGCCACTGCCCTTCCCCTGCCCTTGCCCCTCACTCTCAACCCACAGTCTTCCCCCCATCCCAATCCCCTCACTCCTGAGTTACAGAGCCAGGTATGTGGGTGAGGGGTTTGTGGGGAGTGTGCTTGGGGGTATGGGGGTTGTGGGTGGATTGTGGGGGGGTTGTGGTTGTGGGGGGGTGGCTCTGTGCCCTCCTACCTGCACAGAACTGGTATGGCCCAACAGCACATTGGGCCTGTGCATGCAGAACTTGGCACACATCCCCACAAATGGTGCGGGGTCCTGGATGACAGCCTGAGTGGCCCGGAGGTGCCCAAAGGTGCACTGTGTCAAGCCAGGCTGGGCCTGTGTAATTTGCCACAAGCAGCAACAGGTGCCAGGTGGCCGGGGCCAAGCTGCACTGCTTGATGTTGTGGACTGGGTGGTGGGGGAGAGAGGCTTTGCCAGGGGGGCCCCAAGTGCCCTAATGAGCTGCTGCTTCCAGGCAGGGGGGGGAGGGGGGCGCTATGAGCTGTGCAGAGGGCAGGCAGGGGACCCACCTGTCCCAAGCAGCCCCCCACACACCCACAGCCTCTGCACCCCCACATCCTCTCCCCCCCACTTCAGTACCCCCAACCCCAGTCCCTTACTTACCTGTGATGGAGCCGGGGTCCATGCAGGCTGCACCGCTTCAGGTTGCCCCGCAGGCTGAGGCAGCATGCTTCAGCACTGGGGTAGCCATAGAGACACTCTGGCTGGCTACCAGAGCATCTCTTTGGAGCACCCAAGCCTTCGGTTGTCTCAGGGCACAGTCCTGGACCATGCCCTGCCCTGCTTTTACCCCCTGTGTTTTATTTTGATATCTGGATTGAGATTTTTGTCTGGATTAAGATTTTTAAAAATTAATAGTTTAGTCAGGAATTAAAAATAGCAAGGTTCAAATTCTAAGCTGTATAAATCAGCACAGCTTCATTGTAACTGACTGAATGTTGCCAATTTACTCCAACTGAGGATACAATCCAGTCTTGAGTCTAATAGGATTGTATGGAAATTTCTTAGATATTATTAAAAAAATTCTGATAAAATCAAAATATCTGAAAATTGATGAGCAGCTCTTGCATACTTTTTGCTGCCTGTATAGTTCCTTTACACTTCAGATAAAAAGACAATTGAGCTGATCGTCCCCAGATATTAAGGAGACTTATGCTCTGAGGCAAAACTGGTGTTATTGTTTAATGGTTAGTTTTGGTGCATAGATTGGATTGGATTCGTTTTCCATTGAACTTACATTATATGTTAAATACAATATATCTTAAATGAATTATTTCATGTAGAATTATTTGTTTCTCATTACCATGATTTTTAATGTCTATTTTCTTGCAGTTTTAATCAGATTACTATTAAAATGTAGAATTAGATTTATTTAAAGAGTTAATCTTTATATGCAGATCTAATCTATTCAGTTTGCATTTTTTATTCCATGATTATATGGCTATAACATTTTGGTAATATACATTAGTGTTTTTCTGAATAATAAGAGGCCAAACGGTCCTCGCAATTTCCTGAGAGGAATGAGCAGACAAGGGTAAGAGACTGATGTATGATGGAATATTATTTGTTCCACGCCACTGTCCTAACCCCTTTAGAAAAGCCATCTGCAGGAACTCTATTGGATCAGAATAGAATGAGCTGCCTAACTTAACATATCAGTAGTTGCCATTTATTCCCTTACTTCACCATGAAGCCCTTATGAATCTATGGGAAGGACTGGAAACATGGCATGTGATACTCCAGGAGCAAAGGATTAGGGGCATAGAAACAATACAGTATTGCAGGGCACAAATGGTTTTAGAGTTTAGTGGATCTCAAAAGGTTTGGGGACTGAAACCCTTTCTTTCTCCCCAAAGAGGGGAGATGGGGCAAATCACAGTGCTTCCAGATCATGATCAAAATTCTAATAGGTTTTGTTGCACATACACCAGAAAAGAATGTGGGCCACAGGAGGCACATCTACACGAGACGCTGCCCTTGCAATAACCTGATACTACTGAGCAGTAGTGTTGCATGGCAAAAACTGTGAAGGGATGCTACTGCACAGTAATATCAGGCTACTACACAGTAATGCACAAAAAAGGTGTTCAGCAGCACTAATGCACAGTGATTCAGGTTACTACTTTTTTATTTAGTACTCATTTATACAAGTACTAAATAAATGTGCAGTAATGATTATGATTGCACAGTAGCATCTTCTATAACTGAGGCCAGGATTTCTGACAGAGACTGGTTTCTCTCCTTAGCCTTGGAGAAAGGGGCACCACTACAGATACTCTATATCAGATCTATAGAGGATCGTTAAAGTGTAGGTTGAAAAATCAAGTGTTTTTCATTCCATATTCTCAAATCAGCTAGATGTAGGCTGACACAGCTTCAGTCTAAAGAGCCTGTGTATGAGCCAGGGCCAGATGGGGCAGGTCCGGTTCCAGGAACCAGCTGGAATTAATTAGGGAATAAGGTTGAGTCATGCCTAGGAGGACCCCCTCTCACTTCCTCCAGACACACACATACATAAATTCAGGCAAGACAGCAGCAGACTGTCTGGGCAACAGACTATCTTGCTGTGCCTCTGACTTGTTACTCTGAGCGGGGACAGACAGGAGGGTCCAAACCAAAGGTTCAGAATACACTTTTGTTCCTGCCTGGGATCTCTTGGCCTGGATCAACTGGGTGTCCTGTCCATGACCTCATCTCAACCCTTGGCTTGCTATCCTGTACTAGGATTTAATACTTTGACCTCGGCTTTTACTTCAGTAAACACGTTACTTATTGTGATTCACTCAGATTATACTAGGTCACCTGTAGCCTGGTAAACTCTTACATCTGTAATGTTTATGCAGTAAGACCAGTATCATTTGAATTTGTTTTTTCAGTGGTGAAATGTGCTTACTTGTGGGGGAAAAAAATCCAGTCTTTTAAATGTACTGTAGGGTTTTAATAACAGTCATTAACTTCAATATTTTGATCTTTCTGCCACCTGGGAAAGTCCCCTTACCACTAGCTCAGGATTGTCAAATATACAGCCTACGGGCTAGATTCAGCTTGTGAGGCCACTCCATTTGGAAGTTGTGGATGTGGCTAAGGTGGGGACATCACCTGCCACAGCATTTGGGGCTCTCATTAGCAGGAAGGCAAACGAAGGCAGTGCTGATATGGTCCTGCTCACTCTGTGACTGTTTGGCCCATCACACCACTACCCCAACAAGTGACTATTTGCCTTACTGCCTCTGCTGCCACTGTTCCATACATCAAGCTGGATCTGCCACTGGCCCTGCTGCTGCTACCCTGTGACCCATGCTGGATTTTCTCTGTCCTCTGTTTTTTATGCCGCCTGGAACAATCTAAAACATAGAGGATGGAATCCACTATGTTTGAGAATGTTTGTTTATAGTAATTTATTTTTCAGAGTTTTTTCATCTTAGACATTAAATCACCTTTATCCAACACTTCATTTAGTAGTTGTTAATTGAAATGTCTTGTTTTGGTTTGTGTTTTAGATATGACTTACCTTGGCTCTCCCACTGTACAGACATCAAAATCCATATCCATACACTGGCAGAGCTCCATTGACTTCATAGAGCTACTCTGATCAATGTCAGCTTGGAATCTGGCTGAGAACTTTGCAGCCAAAGCCAGATTTTTCAACACTGATTCACACTGAACACTATATTACACAGCAGTCAAAGGGACAGCCCAACATGAGTAAGGCAGGGTTCAGTCTCCTAGCATATTCTAACTGACTAACAGATGGAAAAAAAATCTGACACACTTCTGATTTCAATTGAATGCATATCATCAAAATTTGGAGGGGCCATCCAAGCCTAATGGCCTATTGGGCACCTGTAGTTAAGGCATACACATTTCTTAAACAGTGCTGCACAAGGACATTAATGTAGCCATCATCAGATCAAATCATCTTTGACTTCCCACACAAAGTATGACTTGATTTAACCCTGACTCTATCAGAGGCCTTGACAGGTAGCCCAGCCTAGACTAAGTATCCAGTTGGCCAAACCTGCTAGAAGCTCTGACTGGCAACCCCGTGCCAGCTGATGAGCTGGCTGGACACTCTTAGAGTTTCCTGATTGGCTGTTGGGGATAACAACTTTCCCATTTAAGACTAGCTGTAGCAATGGACTGCAGGCTTGCCAACCATTCTGGCTGAAGGTCCTCTGTAAGTCTCTTTGGGTCTTGTGGTCTTTAGCTTTCTGGCTTCTGACCCTGCTTGACTCTGTTTCTGGACTCTAGCTTTTGAGAACTCTGCTTGGGTAACTTTGTCCCTGACTCCAGAACTCTGTGACTTGGATTCCACCTCTCAAATTCCCACCCCCTCTCTAGATTTGGAAACTTGGAGACTAGTTTCTTCCCCGCTTTGTGGATCTGGGTCCCCTAGCGACTGTCTCTAACCCTGCCCTGGTGGCGTACCCACTAGGCCAGACCTCCTATGATCCAATCCTTACACTCTGTAGTCATTCATACTTCTATAAAAGTATCTAGTGAATTAAATGAAATAATCCCTGTTTATCACTAATCTAACTGAAAAAGAATCATGCCTAAGAACAGGAATATCATAACTTGTTATAATAAAGTCAGTATCATATCATGCATTAGATTCAACTTCTACCACTGAAAAGACAAACACATTTCATAAATTTCACTGATATCATGCAAACACAATTCATATGATCATGACAAAAATCATATAATAACATTGCTTTAACTATTTACAGTGATGACAATGTTGAAGCCATCACTGAATTCACTAACAATAGATTTAGGATAATGCTAAGCACTTTTCAAAATTCTACTATTATTAGGCGTGAGTAGTCTTGCTGGGATTATTTACCATCATCAAGTTAGACACTTAAGGGTGCGTTCACACATGCAAGCACATCCGCTTGCAGCAGCTCAAATAGAAGTGGTGCAAATTTGAGCCAGGCCTCAGTGCACATGCTCGGGCATGCACTTTGGTGTGGAGCAAATTGTGCCACTTGGGGCAAAATAACCCTGCTTGGTTCCTCCCAGATCTGTAGCCAGGGGGAGCTAGAGCCTGGGGCCAGCATCTGTGCATCCCCAGCAATATAAAAAGCTGCCCTGTCCTGGCCCCATATATACAAAAAACTGCCCTGGCAAGCACCTTGGGGCTACTCTCTCTCTGGAGCTTTTGGGGCCCGGTCAATTAATACCTGGGGACACTACTCCTTGTGCCAGCTGGACTGTTGCAGCAGCACCCCAAATCAATTTTTTTAAATACCCCAAAATCCATGTTCTTCCACATTTAAAACAAAAAACACACACACACAGCTAGAGAGAGAGAGAGAGAGAGACAGTGATAAGTTGGGTAATGCTTTATTGGTATATTTACAATGTTAAAGCAATTTGGAAGCCTACCAGTGTCTCTATCATCATGAAAAAATAAATTCTAAATACCTATGTGTGTTGATCTATGCTTTTAGTTTTCTTCATACATGATGGGTGTGTTATGGGGGGATGTGGTGTTTATAGAAAGGAGGTGATAAGGGGTGTGGGGGAAGGTGGGTGGGTGGATACGGAGGGATGTGGGTTGGCCTGTGGGTAGGAGTGGGGCAATTGCGGAGGGCACCGTGGGTGTGGGGGACCTTGTGTGGGGGCTGCTCAGGAGGGGTGTGTCCCCTGGCCCCCACAGGGTGCAGCACC
>NW_017728948.1:49116413-49127445 GCF_001723895.1 Crocodylus porosus
GGCCCCAGCCCCCCTGCCCAGGGCCCATAACTAACCTTTAACAGCAGCAGTGGGGGGACCATGCACCGAGCCCATCCTGGTTCTGACAGCCCTGGGGCTGCTCTTGCCACCCAGCCAGGCTGTTCTTGTGGCAGCAGAACCCGGTGTGGCATATAGGGACTGTGTGCTGGCCCAGCTGAGTCCTGGGCCCCCTCTGCAGCCCAGCCGGGTGAGGCCCATGGTGACAGGACCCAGTGTGGTATTCAGGGGCCACATGCCAGGCCCAGACAGGTCCTGAGGCCCCTTTGCAGCCCAGCCAGGCTGGGCCCAGACCCCTGAGGCTTGGTAGTCTGGCTTTGCAATGGAACAGGTTGCACGGCTCTGGGAGGTGCACACAGGAGCCGCACCTCCTGGAGCCCTGTGACCCACTCTAGTGCAAGTCTGGTCTAGCAAGCCACATGGGGCTGGGCCAGGTCCTCACCCTCCCGCAGGCACAGGAGGCAGACGCGGGAGCCAGCCCTGAGGCCCTGCCCATGCTGACAGGAGCTGGTGCTGCATGTGGTTCCCACGTGCCGCTCCGAGTCCTGCCATGACTGGGCTCTTCCTATAGATGCAGGACCTGGCCTGGCATATGGGGACTGTGTGGAGCCAAGCTGCATCCTACCGTCCCCAGGAGCCTTGTGCTTCCTGGCCTGGCCCGGTGCTCGGGGACTGTGAGGAGCCAAGCTGGGTCTTGCTGGCCTTGGGGCTGCTCGTGCCACCCAGCTGCTAGGCAGCACAAGCAAGCCCAAGGCCAGCAGTACCCGGCTCGGCTCTGTGCAGTCCCTGTGCACCAGGCCAGGTCAAGCAGCATTAGGAAGGGTCCAGCTGCAGCAGGACCCAGTGCAGCACGCAGGAACCACATGCTGCACTGGCTCCTGTCAGCATGGGCCAGGCCCCAAGGCTGGCTCCTGCCTCTGCCCCATGTGCCTGCAATGGGGTGAGGACCTGGCCCACCCCATGTGGCTCACTAGTCCGGCACTGCACCACAGTGGGTCAAAGGGCTCTGGGAGGTGTGGCTCTTGTGCACGCCACCCAGAGCTGTGCGACCTGCTCCTGTGCAAAGCTGGACTAGTGAGCCTCAGGGATCTGGGCCAGGTCCTCACCCCCCCCGCAGCCCCAGGGACATCACCCCCAGCCACTCTCTAAACCCCGCCCCCCACATTCCCCTGCCACCCCTCAGCCCCCTGACACCCATGAACCCCCCCTAATAACTTACCTTGGAGAGCACCGGGGCAGCAGGAACACAAAAGAGACGCTCTTGCCAAAACCAGAGCTTCTCTTTTGGAGGACTGGCTCCGGGAATGGTTTTGAACTGTGCCTTGTGCCGCTTTATTGCGGACCATTTTTTTGGACCTCTGGATATATTTTCTCCCTGCACTAGAAACTTGCAGTGCAGGGAACATTTTTGCATTCACACATGTGCCTGTTGCCCTGCCCAAAAGGGCTTGAGGGTGTGCTCATATGGACACGGCCTTAGTTCTTCTATTCCTGAAAGTTTCTTTGAAATAAAGACAAGGCTGAAGATGGATTTTTAGTGATCTACAAGAAAAATAAATTATTAACTTCTCCTGCCTTCACTAGAGGGTTGAAGCTAGCTTTTCTTTCCCCACAAAGAAGTACAAGGATGGTACTTCTTTTGGAATCAGTTCAGAGTAGGTGAGCCTTCTCTGACTAGTTCAGTTTAACTAAAGCATATTGAGTTCCAATTAATTCAGGGGAAAGTAGAAAAACGCATGCAGAGGTAATGATGAGAGAATTTGTCTCCAAGAATTCTAGTTTATGACAAGAAATAGAAGTTGATTTATGCCCTTCAGCATAGTGGCTTATAGCTTTTTCCTGATCATGGTTTGCCTTTTAATTTGCTATTAAGATTTTTGATGTTCTTGTTACATGTATAAACAACTCATCTCATCTTTGTTAAGATCTGGGTTTTAATGGTACCCTGTGGCAGAGAGTTATACTGGTTGACTATGCAGAAAATGTTTCCTCTCATCAGCTTTGATTTTACCATCTTTCCATTTTACTGAATTTGGTGTTATGAGGAATCATGAACAGAAGTTCTCTATCTATATTGTCTGTAGCACTTGTTATTTTATGATGTCCTTTCTTATCTACTTCACCTCAGAGATAAACCATCTCAGTGTTCTCTTTCCTCATTCTCAGGCACCAAATCATTCCCAGACATCACTTAAATCAGGAAGAAAAGCTGTCAGCTAAATATCTTCCTAAAGTAGGTGGACCATCAGCCTAAGATTACTTTAGAAGAAGAACTGTCAAGAATTGTGTTGATTCTGAAGCTGTTATGATTTTGTCTATTAATTGGAAAAAAAATACTGCACTTCACTGACACTTGTTAAATACCATCGTACTCAGAAAGTAATTAACTAAAAAAATTGAAAAAGATTCTCCCTGAGGCAGTAAGGGAAGGTAGGAAGAGGAGCATGCTTTTACTTTCAGAAATATTTTCTCAGTTATTCAATCTTAAAAGGAATATTTGGGCCCTTTAGTAATATAATCCAAATAGAAATGTGTATTGGGACCACCTCCTATGTTTTTCTTTAAACATAGCTAATTTCCCACTAATCTGTTAAATTTTAAAAGCAGAGTGTTTATTCCATAGTTAGAAATTAAAGAGTCAAATCCTTTAAAACTTAAAAATGCTCTAAAATATTTAAATAGAAATGGAATTTATATAACATTTTACAAATTTAAATAGTCCACTTAAAATCAGTTACATGTACTCCATTTATATTAGACACAATTCATATGGAATTACTGTCTATGATAGTATAAATTTATTCTTCATTCCAAAATTACCTATCAAAGAGGATATCTCAGACACTGAATAAGACATAGCATCTATCAAATTACTTATATCACCTATCAAATCAAACACGGTATCTTGTATGTATTGCTAAATCCTTACCAACTACTGAAATGAGATAATATATCCTCCAGTCATAATCAGATCAGAAGGTGTGTTCCACATATTAAATAGGAATTTAATATAACACCATCAGTATAATGTAACAAGCGGTGTGCCCAGTGTGTTCTTCATTGACACCCTGGGATACTACACATTTCTAAGCTTTATGATTATCCCATTACAGGATAATCCTTCCTGGCAGTAACTGATGAATCCTGGGAACTGTATTTTGGTAAAATTGATTGATGCAGTGGCCACTTAGTGAAATTCTATGAACTGATTATGCAGGAGGGCAAGCTCCATGCTCGTAGTGGTCCCTAATGGCTTTACAATCGGTGTATATCACATATAATAAAAATAAGATGTAAGAGTATTTTTGAACAGTCACTCAGATAAAAAACATGAATTGTCTTTCATTTTTCAGTTATCACAGTGCTGCCTGGGGCTCAGGGTCAAGTCTGCTAAAGCCCTGTCTGGTCTCTGAAACTAAAATAAGACACCGGTTTGCTTCAGTTTGTTAACTGCTACATTCATCCCCCTTCTCTCGCCCCCCACTCCCTCAGCCTGTCTCTCACCCATTGACTCCTCAATTTACACCTTCACTGACTGCCTGTTTGCCTGCAGCCCAGCCTCTGGCTTCTTTACTATTCGTTGCATCCAGGAAGAGTACACACCAACTGCAGAGGCTTCCTCAACCTGACAAAGGATTTTTTAAACCTTTAAGCTTGCTAAACATTTTTCCCCATCTATTTAAGTTGGTCTAAAAGAAGATATCAGATTCACCCAAAGAACCTTGTTTGCTTCTCATCACATTTTCAGGCACACAAGCTGGAAACAGACTTCGTTACTGGCACCCGATCAGCTGTGCTGCAATATGTTGTGGCACAGCTGATCATGCTCCAGGGATGTCTATAGACATATTTACAGATGTCTTTGGTTGCTGCACCCTGACTTGGGACATGTCTGCAAGCAGGGGAAATCCTGCACTTGCAGACACATACCCTGTTTAGGGAGGTGGGAGAATCTCCTGCAGGGGATTTCCCTAGAGACCTAACTGCAAACTGGTTCCCTCCTCTCCCTCTGCTTGCAGATACATGAAGAGGGATTTCCCTACAGGCATGTGCAAATGCAGAATGGGTCACTCCTGTTTGAGTCCCCTCCTCTCTGCTTGCGGATACTTACAGGGAAATCCAGCTGCAAGGGACACACAGTCCGCCTCCATGCTTGCAGACCCATAAGAGGAAGTACCCTGCAGAGGGATGCCCCGGCATGTTACACAGATACCTACAGGCAGGGAAATCCTGCTTCCAGACACACTCCCCGAAGCCCAGACCTTCTCCACTTATCCAGATGTGACCCTGGAGGGTGTTGGCCCTGGAAGGAGGCATCTGGGTTAGTGGGGAGAGCGAGGCACCTGCTCCCAAGGCTTGTGGGGCTGATACACCAGCTTGGTTTTGTAATTTCCTGCCACATTTCTATGCATATTTTAAAGAACTGCTTTGGTCCCTTATTATTTTAAATGAACATCAAGGCCCTCCATTGGCATCTGGGCACGCACAGGTGCTAGCTTATTAGCATTTTAATATTTTTTTCTTCCTAGGAAGTCTCCTCTGATAGCTTTTTTTGAATGATGAGTCATTATGTATCCTTAAATTCACAGAGTACATTTTAACAATGGGTAGATGAATAGGAACATACAGATTTAATCAAAAAGCAAAAGTTAAGTACAATGGATACTTTTTTCTCATATGTTATAGAGTATATTTTGTGTGTCAACTTTGTGAGCAGGTACAAGAATGTGGAATTTTATTGCATTGTTTGCTAATTATTTCTGATGTGGTACATCTAATTGGTCTTCAGAACTCATAACAGATAGTTATGGCTCAAGGGCTGATCATTCTATAAGGGCAACAAATTTAGTTACAGATTGCTGTGTCCTTTTCAAAAATTGTTGTGGTACTTATCTCTAGTTTTCTTTAATAGGCTGTGGTACAAAAACATCTTTTTGAGCTGAAACCTAATAGGTACAAAAAAAGTCTTCACTTGAAGACTTCTTTTCTTTTAGTTAAAAAAGAAAAATGAAATGAAGGTCTGTGTGCTTTTTCAAAGCAGGGCCTTACCTAGCACCTAATTACTTACAAAGAAATCAAACTTCAGAAAGATCTAAAGTTCATTAGGAAATCAGACCACATTGTAAAAGTATTGATTCTTTCTAGGATCAGTATGTTTTAATGTTGCCTAAGCATGATGGTTTCCTGCAGTTATGAGTCATAATTTCAAAGGCACTTTTTGAAGATTCGCAGTTTAAATAATATAATTTTTTAATTGCTTAATGGAAAATATAGACTGGTGGGTAACAAAGTTACTAATCTTTGTTGAATGCTGGTAAAGAGTGTATTGAGTGTTCCAAAATCCACCTCACCCTCCCCACTTCCAAACAGAGCATCATGCAGAGTACCTGTGCGTTCACATTCATCAGTATTAATAACCATTTGCACATGGGTGTGCACATAGACACACACGCATATGGACACACACACACAGAGGCATGCACATACAGTTGTTGTCCTGAGGTGTGGAGTGTTTTCTTGGCTGATCTCTTGCTGCTGTTACTTTTGATGTGCAGGCTGCTGGGGTCTGTCTGTTCTAGACCAGTGGTTCTCAATCTTTTTTGTCCTTGGATCCATTTGTAAAGTCAATGGCCAGACCCAACCCAGTGTCCCTCACTCGTGACTTGCTTCCCTTTGACCCCAGATCCAAGCCCCCAGTATGTGGGGCAGGAGTGGGACTGTGTGGAGCATGGGGGGCAACAAGCAGCCCCTCACAGACCAGAACTCTGCCAGCCTGCAGGGGAAAAGCCCACATTTTTCTCCTTAAAGTAGAGCCCTTTCTAAAAGTTTGTTTGCAACCCTTTTATATGTTCTTGTGACTCACTTTTGGGCCACAACCCGTGGGGTGAGAAATGCAGTTCTAGAAGGCTGATGCTGACAAGCAGCCTTTCAGGTTCCAGAGGTGACACAAAGATTGACTTGAATTTGTGTTCAGTGGTGAAGCTCAGAGGTTTATTGTCACTTGGACCGTACCCCACCGATCTGTTTAACAATTAGTCCAACTTAGAGAATCCTGCCTGTGACAGGTAGCAATATGTCAGTTCTGGAAATACGTGTGACAGGTAGTAATACGACAGGTAGCAATACGACAGTTCAATGCCTCAAGGTTGCTACAAAAAACAAGTCTCACAGCTCCTGTATTTATACCCAAAATGCCCTGATCTCATAGCAATTTTTATCTTTCTACCAAGATGTTCATTTCTACTTATCGCTTTTGGTAAGTTCACATGCCTATATCTTCAGTTCTTTTTACCTCTGCCTCATTAGTGTGTTTTTACTTTTACATTACTTCTCGAGTTATTCAGCTACTGCTTTTGTTATTCCCTTCTTGGAATCACCTTCTTCACTCATTAGTGTGTTTTTATTTTTTACATTTCTTATCAGGTCATTCAGCAGTCATAAGACCTGTTCTTCCCAAGCTCCTTTTTGGAGAGTTAGCTTAACTATAGCTTAGCATAACCAGAACGCCTACAACAGCTATTAATACATGCACATTAATGTTCCCTTCTAAATGTTCAAGACTATGGCAAAAGCAAAAATATTGTGAAGATGTGACTTGCATGAATGATGGAAGATTGGAGCTAAATTCAAGGATCCCATCAAGGCTGTATTCTATGTCTCTATGGAGCAAAATAATTCTGCCTGTAAGATCAGAGAAAGCCTATGTGCTCTCCACTTCTTTGAGCAAGCTTTTCGTAAGGAGCATGATGCTACCCATGTTATGGAGTAATATTGTGCTCTGCTTCTGTTTCCTGACACATCCCTGGCCTGAACCCTATCGGGGTAGTGCAGTCAAATACTGTACTCTGATTCAATCTTATGCATGGAGGACACTTCAGATGTCTTTAGATATGTATGTACACCTCTTTGAACTTCTATGGCAGCTCACAGAGACTGTACATCTATCTTCAAACTGTACCAAATTACCATATTTACTCAAATTTAAGATGAAGTTCCCCACGCCCCAATCAGCACAAACCTAGGCCACCACCTGCCCTGAGCTGGGATGGCTAACTGATGGGAGAAGGGGCCTACAGTTAGGGGAGCATGGGGTGGGGAATGAGGGAGATGCGCATCTTGGGGAAAGTATGGGGGAGACCAGACAGACTGCTTCTGCCCAGCTGCCCCTGCCCCTCCATACCTTCTGCTCCAGCTCCAATCCCTCCAGCCCCACCCTGGCTAGGCAGGAGTTACTGATGCTTCTCTCTGGTCAGGCAGGGTTGGGACTGGGGCTGCTGACTGACCCATGATGAGAGCAGAGCTGCAGCAGACGGAAAATGGTAGGGGTTGGGGTAGAAATGGGATTACCGGGGTAAGGGATGTGGGGGAAGGGAGCAGGAGGCAGGTGCAGGCATGGAAGGACAAGCAATAGGGGGCAAATGGTGGGGGCCAGGCAGCAGGGGAACAGGCACTATTCGATTAGGGAAGGGCACCAAGCACCAGCCAGGTGGCTGAAGGGCAGACACAGGAACAGGGGGACAAAGGGCATGAGGGCAGGCAGGAAGGGCAAAGAGCAGGGAGACAAGGGATGAGGGTTTGGCCCCTCACCCCCTGCTACTGCTTTCCCTGCCATAGCAGTGGGAAGGACACATTTAAGACAGCCTTTCACTAATTCCAGGCCAGAGCCTGGAATAGGCTTCCCAGAGAGGTGGTGCTCTCACCTTCCCCGGAAATCTTCAAGAGGAGACTGGATAGGCACCTGGCTGGGGTCTTATGACCCCTCCCACCCCCAGTGCTCCTTCTTGCCCATGGCAGGGGTCAGACTAGATGATCTGTCTAGGTCCCTTCCGACTCATTGATTCTATGATTCTATAATTAGGTTCTATACCAGGAAAATTATACACATTTAACATTTGCCATATACTGAATCTAATTTTAGGCAAGTTGTCTTAAATTCAAAGTCATCCTGAATTCGGGTAAATATGATAGTAAAGCAATTTGTCTGTACCAGGTGGTATGAATGGAATACAATACACAGTGGCTTAGTGTTATGTATAGTTTTTGTTGGCACCCACTTAAGATAGCACGTGCATATGTGAAACAGAAGACATGACAAGGTTGCCTTGAAGAATGACATAGCTGGTGATAAATATTCCAATATGAAAACTGTGGAAAGAGAATACAGATGTTTACTGATAAAGAGCACAGCTAATCTGTTTCAAACCTTTCTGTCTTTTTGTAGGTTGTATTCCACAAATTAAATGACACTACCTTTGGTATGCCTGAAATGCTACTGTAACCTAATTTCATTGAATTATTGCATGCTATGTTGGGATGATTGTCTTGGACAAATAGTACCTTGATGAGATTGCATATTGTGATTTAAATTTCTGAACTGGAAGCATATATTCGCAAGAGATTATTATGGCATAATTTCAAGAGCAATGATTTAATCTATGCTTTGTTATAGGACATGGTGTATTTGATAGATTATTTGCCATGACTTGGCAAGGAATGATCCCTCAATCATCAATTGTTTGTTTTGTGGATTGCAGTCAATAATCTAATTGCAGCTGCAGCTGTAACAGCACACATCATGGGGAGCACTATATAAAATCAGCAACATTAGCTTGTAGCAAAAATAGAAATAACAACAACACAAGGTTTTCAATATGTCATTGCTGTCACTTGACAGATTTATGTCATGAACTTGCTGCAAGTATTTGAGAACACTTTTCCCCCATAAATTTTTCCTGGCTTCAGTGTGTTTGCACAGTACAACAAAAACTACACACCTGCGTCATCTTATAGCTTCTAGCAGGAAAAAGTAGAGTACAAGAGGCAAGCCTTTTTTCATTAGGTTACAGAACATCATTGGTAGGCATTGGGGAATGTAAAACAAAACATATTTTTAGTGGGGTGAAGAAGTTTGTTTCCTCTTTTAAGTATGGACCTAAAGTAAGGGGAAAAGAGTGTTTCTAGAATAATGTTCTATATTTCAGTGGAGTTCAATTAGAAAAGAATTTGATTCTTTTTTGTTTAAAAGGGTAAAATTATTGTAATATAGATATGCACACACACATACACACACACACACACATACACACAACAAAGGGAAGAAA
Organism: Crocodylus porosus; assembly: GCF_001723895.1. NCBI lineage: Eukaryota > Metazoa > Chordata > Crocodylia > Crocodylidae > Crocodylus > Crocodylus porosus. The sequence goes on from NW_017728948.1 coordinate 49,125,533, forward strand.
TCTATGCCTGATAAATGTAAAAAGTAAACGTTTTTGTTCTTATTTATAAGAATATAAGAATCAGAGAAGTATAGAAAATTAGGGTTGGAAAGGACCTCAGGAGGTCATCTAGTCCATCCCTCTGCTCAAACAGGACCATCCCCACCTACATCATCCCAGCCAAAGCTTTGTCTAGCTGGATTTTGAAAATCTCCAAGGATGGAGCTTCCACCACCTCTCTGGGTAACCTGTTCTAGTGTTTTACCATTACCCTCCCAGTGAGAAAATTCTTCCTAATATCCAACCTAAACTTCCCTTGCTGCAACTTGAGACCATTGCTCCTTATTCTGTCATCTGCCACCATTGAGAACACTCTAGCTCCATCCTCTTTGGAATCACCCTTCAGGTAGCTGAAGGCTGCTATTAAGTCCCCTCTTAGTCTCCTCTTTTCTAGGCTAAATAAGCCCAGTTCCTTCACCATTTTTCCTCATAAGTCATATCCCCCAGCCCCGTCACGATTTTTCTCACCCTCTGCTGGACTCTCTCTAATTTGGCCACATCTGTACTGTAATGGGGGGCCCAAAACTGAACACAGTACTGCAGAGGTGGCTTCACCAGTGTTGAATAGAAGGGAATAATTGCTTCCCTGAACGTACTGGCAACACACCCACCAATGCAGCCCAGTATGTCATTAGCCTTCTTGGGAACAAGGGCACACTGATGGCTCATATTCAACTTATTGTTCACTGTAACCCCCAGGTCCTTTTCTGCAGAGCTGCTGCCCAGCCAGTCAACCCCCAGCCTGTACTGGTGCATGGGACTGTTCTATCCTAAGTCCAGGACTTTGCACTTGTCCTTGTTGAACCTCATGAGAATCCTTTTGGCCCAATGCTCCAATTTGTGTAGGTGCCATATGGGGTTAGATCAATGGTCCTTCTAGCCCAGTGTCCTGCCTCTGATGCTAGCAGAAGGAGAGCACTGAATAGCGATCTCTTCCCTGTCATACTTTCCCTGGCATCCATTGTCATCAGTTTAGAGATGTCAAAAGGTATATCCTGGACTGTTCTGCTAAATGGCTATCATTGGATCCATGAATTTGTCCCTTTTTGAACCTGCCTATACTATATACCGTCACAATTTCCTATGGCAATAAGTACCATGTCCCAGATGGGCCTTCGTGAGTCGCTCCTGGGAGCTCTGCCCTCCTGGCCGTTGGCTACTCCTCGTCTGGACCTGTTTGTTACCATGGTTGTTCGTCCTCCCGCATCGCCAACCCCGCTCACACCTGCCACGACTTGCTGTTCCTCCAGTGGGGTGGGGCTAGTTCACAGGTCCCTCAGTGGCCCAGGCCTGCCCCGCAAGTTGCTCATGGGGCTCCACCACCCCTACACCCCAGCCTCATGCCACCTATGGGCTCCACTTCCTTGTGCCCGTTCAGTGTTGGTTCTGCAGGCTTCTAACATGGCTCTCATCTTCGAGCCCCAAAATCTGTGGGATACTCCCACCCTGATGTTGACCACTTCACACCAGCCCGCACTGGTGTCTCAGCCACACCAGAAGCCCTTCACCCTCTGCACCCCGTGGTACGCACCCCCACTTGGAGGTTCTGATGTCCTAACTACCTCGCTGACCCTCTACCAGATCCCTATTAGCGTGGATAGGGGGGGCTCCCCTCAGTCACTCACTAGTTGCCTTGTTCATGTTCCTTAATCGACGTCCACTGGTCTTGGCACTGATCCCGCCCCAATCTCCCTCCAGCCAGGTGGTCCTCAGTCTTTCCCCCGTCTTCAGTGTAGCTCACATCCACCGTCTTGGCACTTACTTCGGGGTCGTCTGAATACTCCTGGGTTTTCATAGATTTCATAGACATCAGGGCTGGAAGGGACCTCGGGAGATCATCGAGTCCAGCCCCCTGCCCAAAGGGCAGGAAGTCA
>NW_017728948.1:49127456-49160313 GCF_001723895.1 Crocodylus porosus
TGGGGGGCTTTGGGGGAGCGGGGGTGCAGTGGGCTTTCACCCGCGCGTCTCTCACTGCTCCGGAGCCTAACTGAGCTTTTTTTCCCCCTGTTTGGCAGGCCCTTTTTCCCTGTTTGGTGGGTTGTTCTGATCTTCCTTCGCTCACCCGATCTGTCGCTTCTGGGTCGACCTGCCGGTGTCCCAGTTGTCGGGCTTCTCTTCCTGGCCACTGCTCTCTCTGGCATGCTGGCTCTTTGTTGCCCGTCCTGTGGAGCCCACGCCATTGCTGGCCCTGATGGCAGTCTGGCCTCTGGGCTATCTGCCACCTCCAGAGCAGCAGCTGCCATTTTTAAATCTGCTGGCTGGCATCTGATGCTGCCGTCAGCTGCTGGCCGCAGCTGTACGAAAAGGCAGCTAATGAGCCACGCGGGTTCTCCCTCCGGCTCTGCATCTCTCCTGTCCTGGGCTTCAGGTAAGTGTCCCTTGTTACCTTGGCCCCCAGGACATTCTACAAGTTAAATATGCATTGTATAAACAAGTATTTTGTTAGATTTTATCTGTCTCTAGCTACTTAAAGTGGGTTTCCCCTAGTTCTAGTATTCTGCAACTTGGTGAATAACAGTTCCCTATTCTGTTTGGCACACCCTTCATGATTTTATAAACTTGTATCAGATCCCACCCTACCACCCCCAGATTTCTCCTTTCCAAACTGAAGAGTGATAGCTTTTTCAATTAAGGATGCATTTTCAAAAATGGTTCCGCCCCATATATATTAGATGTATTTTCAAATATAGTTCCGCCCCATATATATTAATATATAAAACCATAGCATATATATGATCTACATAGGAACTACTTACCATTGTGCCTTCTTATGTTTGGCTCCACCTAGTTTTGGGTTACCAAGTGTAAGAGAGAAAATAAATATGACAGTTCACATCTCTGAAAGTTATTTGGTTCAGGTATTTGTATTTAGACTTAGGCAGTACTTAGGTCATGTTTTCAAACTTTACTTGGCATTGAAAATATTTTTAAATGGCAAAATTTAGTTCTGATGTAATCACATGATGACATAGACTGACACAGTGTCTGTGCTATATCATAGAAATCAGTGACCAAAGCCTTTCACAGCCCTGTTAGATACCTGCATGGTCATATAGAGCTCATGGCATAATCCAGGCCTTATTGTTGCCATATGAATACAATACAGGCAGTGCTCGACTTACAGTGTTTTGAGTTACAACATTTTGCACTTACAGTGTTTATAAATTGACACCCTGTTTCAACTTTCTGATGTCAGTTTCGACTTTACAATGCTGGATCCTATGTGACGCCACACCAATGAACAAGTTTGCTGTATCACTCATCTCTGTGGAAAACATCTGTCCAAACTTCCTTGGACACTTGCAGGCAAGACTCCAGAAAAACCTTGCAGCCAAAACTCCTGAGAAGACTCCAGCCAAGAATCCTTCAAAAAATCCAACCAAGAGCCCTTCAAAAGGTCTAGGAAAGTCAGCACAAATAAGCCCTTCCAAATCAATATGATTGCTATTTACAATATAAATACATTAATGTAGCTATATTACTCATCTATAATTGATCGAGTACAAAATTCTGGGGTATTTTTGGTGAAAATGAGGCATAGGTTCTGCTGCCAAGTTCAGGAACCAATTCCCCTTTTATAACATTGATTCTTATGAGAAAATCGGTTCCAAGTTATGTTTTGACTTAAGACGCGGTTTTCAGGAGCCAGTTTTGTCATAGGTCTGAGGACTGTCTGTATGTAAAAGAGAAAAGACATGTTTATACTTGACAGTGGTCCTAGTTCTGGGTACGTTTTCATTTTTTAAATGGTTTAAAGGTCCCAGTTAGGTTTTGTGGTTCAGTGACCACAATGATGTTGGCAGATAGAGCATTGGTAGTGACTGTGGCTCCAGCAGATGGAGCACTGGGGGGGGGGGGTGTCTGTGGTATTCAGATTATATCTCAACTGCTGTACAGTCATACTAGGCAGGGAAAGCAGCTCTAAATGGGCTATAAGCCAGTGTAGGTCATACTATATATCTTATCCATATTTATGTATGTTTAGTCTTTCCTTATTGTTGTTCATTAGGTATTCAAGGGCTGTCACATGCAGACATAGTGTTTTGCTCTCTGCTTCCCATCTGAACTCCCTATTTTCCCTCTGACTGCAGGGCTGGCAGGTAATCAGCCACAGTGTCTGAAGCTCTGCCCTCAAAAATGTAATTTTTTCTGTGGTAAGCCTGTGTAGGTTGCAGGCAGTCTAACCAGTGCTTGAAGGTCTTTGAGGCTTATGGAAAATAAGTTTTTAAAACCATTTTAACAACAGTAGCAATGTGACACTGGAGATGTTTGTTTTTTCCAGTACCCTGCATAAAATGGCCCTAAGCTTACTCAGAGAACAAGCTACTCTCTGGCACTAATCACCTGGTTTCCATCTTTCTTCCCAGATACTGACCCCCCAAGTCCTCTGCCAATGAAGCCTGCTCCACCCTGGCTCAACATACTGTGGTCCCAGGCCCATATGTAAATGCTGTGCCCAGGAGCAATAAACTATGGCACAAACTGCACCAGAGTTTATTCAGGCACACAAATTTCACAGGTAGATGCACCCACTTAGTTTGTTTTCCTTTATTTATTTGGGCTTTCTAACCTAGAGGCAAGTATAGGTGTTTCTTCTGGGTAAAGGGATTGATCCCACATGCTTTTCTAAATCATCAGCAGAAAGCAATGAAGATCAGTATTCCCCGCCCCCAGTAATTTGGAGATAATTAATTTTAATTTAAAATTGTTAAAGGTTAACGTAAAGCCCCAGCAGGGTTTTAGAAGAGCAGATAAAGATAAGGTAAGCAACTCCAAAAACTGAAAGAGACAGACCAATAGATATGTAATAACTTTAATACTTTCTAATAACTTTAACATATTGTAGATGCAGACTTATTAAAGAAGAGAAAAGAGTTATCTAAACCATTTGATTTTTTTCTGTAGTCTAGCGAAGTGGAGCTGGGTATTATGGAGAAAAAGTGGCAGAAATTATTACTTAACCTAACGTTTCTAAGTAACATTTTAGATGTAATCATGTGACTCTATTTAAAGCCAATGGAAGTCACCTGCACGACACTTTGCATATGCTTTGAAAATGTAGTTAAAATTTAACATAGGAACTATGAGTTAAAATTTGGAAAACAAACCTTTCATAAAATTTCTCTTAAATAATAAATGAAATATAGGGCTAGTAAAATATCGTTCTGTTCATGAAATGGAACAAATTAATATGAATTTGCTTACATAAGCAACATTTGGCTTTTCACTTACTTAGAAAGGCAATAAAATAAATAATAAGAAACCTTACACCTGAGATTAATAGAGCTTTAGGCATTCCTGTTTTATGTTTCTTTACAATCAATCTGTAAAACTAGAACAATAGTGGTGCTGGCAGTGTAAATAAGAATTGGACATGAAGTAAAATACATGTTCTGAAACATGACTACAAGGGAAATATTCCTGTGTTATACCAGGCACCTTAAATTTGTCATTTTCTATAAGAAACCATATTTTTAATCAATAATATTTGTATATTTATACTTACAATTTTCTCTGTAATTGAGTGATATATTTATAGGGCAGCAAAAGCCAAGCACTTATGAGTTAATCAAAAATACTCTTTCATGGTCCAGTTGCACCGAATAATTTTGTTGATCTCTTTACTTGACAAAACCCCCCACCAAAAACAAATACATGTATATATGTATACATATGTATGTTTATCTCCCAACCATCATGAGTTTTCAAAGATAATAGCTCTGCAGTTACACTGGCCGATTCCCTCAGTACCCTTGTGTGCATCCCATCCAGCCCCATGGACTTGTATATGTCCAGATTTTCTAAATAGTCCTTAACCTGTTCTTTTACCACTGTTGGTTCATCACTACCTCCTCCCCAAACTGTACTGCCAGGTGCAGTAGCTTGGGACCTGACTTTGCTTGTGAAGACTGAGGTGAAAAAGGCATTGGGCACTTCAGCCTTTTCTGCATTTTCTGTCACTAAGTTGCCTCCCACATTCAGTAAGGGACCCACACTTTCCCTGACCCTCCTCTTGCTACTGACATACTTGTAGAAACACTTCTTGTTACGCTTCACGTCCTTTGCTAGCTGCGACTCTAACTGTGCTTTGATATTCCTGACTTCATCCCTCCATGCCCAAGCAATAGTCCTATACTCCTCCCTAGTTGTTTATCCAAATTTCCGCTTAAAAGATTCCTTTTAATGATTTAGCTTACTGAAGAATTCCTGCTAAGCCAGCTGGTCTTCTGCCATACTTCTTAGTCCTCCTGCACTTCAGGATGATTTGTTTCTACACTCTAAGTAATGTTTCTTTAAAGTACAGCCAACTCTCCTGAACTCCTCTCCCCCTCAGACTGGCTTTCCAATGTATTCTGCCCATGAGTTTCCTGAGAGAGTTGTAGTCTGCTTTTTTGAAATCCAGGGTCCTTACTCTGCTGCTATTCTTCCTTCCTTTCTTCAGGATCCTGAACTCAATCATTATCTTGTGGTCACTGCTGCACAGGTTGCTCTCCATTGCTACATTTCCCTATGACTAATAGTTAAAAAGGTATGTTCTAACAGTGCTGAATTATCCATAAGTAACTACAGCAAATAATCAGGATATTTATCCCCAATTTTGATTCTGCTATTATCAGTGTTCATTTCTTGTTCACATGTCTCAAAAAGCTATTTTAAAGTCTCAGTATTTCTCTTCCCTAACAGATAATGTGGTTAAAACTGTTTAGACAGTGATCAGGACAAATGGTTGCTCTTTTCAGGATGAATCTTGCTCTGTAGATTCATTGTTTTATGTCAGTGTTTTTACATCAGGACTTTGGTAGCGATCAGAGAGACCTGCTGATTTGCCTTGGGCATATGACATAATCTAAAATAATTTGGGATGGATATTTCCTCAGAACCGTCTCCTTGGAGTCCAAGGCACTTGAAGGGCTGCGTTTTCATTGTCGTTCCGTTAGCAGTAACAGAGTTGTACTTCTAACTCCCTGTGCAATTCAAGGAACTTCAACAAGAATTGTAAACAAGTTGTCAGCTCTATCTTGCTTTTAAAGAATCATTTATTCAGCTCAGCTTTGCTGGATTCTAATTTGGGAATTTAGCTTCTGGTATTTCTTTGCTGAAAAACTCTGGGATTATTTTTCTGAGACAAAAATGCAAAAGGGCAATTTTCTACTAAGCCTGACTGACTTTTTGTCTCTTTACTGGTAAGACTTATTTATGTATGGGTGGATTCAATAAATAATATTCTTTTAAATATACTGAAATCCATGCTCCTGAGAAAAAGCTACAGTCAGTATGACTTTCCCAGCTTTCAGTCTGTAGCTGTTAAACTTCCTGTCATTCACTGCTGGACTGCATATCAAGTTAGAGTACAAATACTATGCATCCTATAGCATTTATAAACTTTACTTTCCCAGTTATGCTCACTATGCTTCTAATGAAACCAACAAATCCTGCAGCCATTTTGTCACATGCTATGATCTTACATCTCTTATATGAGAGATAAGTTGGTACCTGGTTGATATTTGGATAAAAGCTCAAAAAATACTGTTGCTGCATGAAGGGGTTAGGATGAGTAAATCCTGAAGTAGCTTTTCATTAGACTGGCATAATCTATCTTTCATAAACACATGTTGTGCTTTACTCCATTATCTATGTACCTACCACATATATACTATCATTTCCTTTCAAATTTATTCTAAAGCCCGGGATACTACTGAAGATAGACCTTGGTGTTCTGTATTTTCCTGCATTTCTTTTTCCCCCTTTGTCTACACAGGTTCTGTTTTCTACACTCCAGTCATGCAGTATCATTGCTGATTTTATAGAACTGAAATAAGACTTCTCGCAAGATTTGCAATTTCATGTGCCAGTTTCACATTCTGGGACGAGGATTATCTGGTCTTCCCAATGTGAGCATATTAAATTCTTTGGCTCTGTCACCAGACTTAATATTAGACTTCAGGCAGTGGCACTGAATTCATAAATGCTTGAACAAGAATAGTCCATTCTCTGAAGAAAGCATTTATTGAACACAGCAATTTGCAACTTCAAGCACACAACAAAGAACAGCAGAAAAAAAATTGCCTGCGTCTTACTGGGATGCTAGCCCTGTAAGACACAGTGACAGCACACACAACTTTGTCTAACTTAAAATGCAATATAATAAACCAGAGTCAACAGAAAGCATTGCATAAGTCTTACACAATTCGGAGGTCAGTGTTTCCTTACAGCCAGGTATTAAAAAGTCCTTCGGGGAGATCCACAGGTGGTCTTAGGAATTGATGTGGAGATCCCGCAGGTCTCATCTTCACCTGGGCTTTTATAGGTGAATCTATACTTCCTTATCCTCCTTGGGTGCCTTGACCATAGCAAGCTTTTCATGTCTCTCACATATAGCATGCATTCAGTGTCTTTGTCTCTCTCAGGGGTATTCCAGTCTCTCACCATTTATCAGGTCTGTTTGAAATGTAAATGCAGTCCTCTGCTTTCTTTGGTCATACTAGCCCAAGCAGTCTGGGACCCTTTCTTGCTCCCTTAGTTCTGTTTCCAGCACATACCTGCGATGATTGTGCCAGGTCGTTGCCAGCAGGTGCATCTACACGTGCAATTAGCACATAAAAATAACTTCTGTGCAGTTCACGCTAGAGTTTATTTCTTCTGGGCACAGCATTTAGATGTTCACCCAAAACTACAGCATGTTGAGCTGGGTCAGAGCAGCCCTGGAGGCAGTTTAGGGGGGGCAGCCTGCCAGTCCAAGGCTCCTTCAATCTGGCTCAGTGTGTTGCAGAGAGGCTGGCTGGGGCACAAGGGTGCTACAGTGTGGGATTAGCCAGCAGGCAGCTCTGGCACTGTAGGACCCTCATGCTTCAACCAGCCTTGGTCACCATCTACACATTCATTTTGGTGCACATAACTACTCAGCTGTAGGCTAGTACTTGTCCCAGACAATACTATCCTACAGCAGTGTTAATTAATTTACTGTACCTTAATACAGGAACAGGTGTAGATTGTGATGCTTTTCTGCAGAGCTAATTAGTCAGCTCCACAGTAAAGAGCACATGTAGATGCACCCTTTGAATGTTACTTTCTCAGATGCTTTAATTTTCATTTCTGTCCTCTCATTCCAATTAACCATTTTGTCCTACCTCCCCACACAATGTTCTGAATTATTAGCCCTGCAGGAGTCATTGCTTGTCATCATCCTTTGTATAACCAGGAGTCAGTCAGTTCATTACACAGTATAAGGAGACATAATCTGTGATGCCTTTATGAAAAGTAAATTTTCCATTCCTTTTCTACTGTGATTGTTGCAATGAATTGGTTTGTGTCTAATTATCATCCCTAAATTTCTCTCACTTCGGTGTAAATGTAATTCCACTATTCATATGGTTACAAATATGTGAAAGCTTTAATATTTCCATTAGCCCTTAGTAACCAGTAACTAACTGTGACTAGTAACATCCAGTTGTATTAAATTCTACTCTATTTTATTCTGATCCTTTTCTCCTAAGTCTCCTCCTCTTCCGTGCGTTGACCAAGATCCTCAATACTATTGCAAATCTGAGATAAATCTTATACATGAGAAAAGATGCCTTTGAACTCTTTTGAAGTCCTTCTGAGTTGTATTAATAGATACTAGGAAAAGTTAGTTCAAAGACAGTGCTAAATAGAGGCTATTTGACAAATAAAGACCTCATCCAATGGAATTTTGTTTCATTGATATTTAATGGGGATACACATATGCTTAAAGTTTTATGGGTATTTAAGTGTTTTAATATATAACAGGCCCTACAAGAGAAACACTTATACATGATCCAGAATTGCTGTAGTAATAAATAAGGAAGGTAAGAATAATGAAACCTCTAAGAACTTTGTTGTGCTGTATTTTTTCTTTCAAATCTCATAGTAGTCAGGTTTTCTTTAGTTTAATGTAAAGAACCTCAAAAACTTCATGTCCAGCACCCTGTTTGCCCTTATATCCACATATTTGTACACAAATGTAAGAGAAAAGGAACAATCCTTTTGTTTTAATTACCTTGAGCAGGGGACAGTAATCTATGGATGTATCTGACCTGCAGAGGTTCAGTCCAGCCACAGAGGATTGGTGACATTGAACTGAACTTTGCTGTCCATCCCTTCTGCAGTGTTGCTTTTTGTTGAGAAACTTACTGTGCAGTATCTAGACGGGGCTTATGGTGTGTAAACAATTCTTCATTACTTGCATACAGAGCTACTTACAGTACAGAGGTAACAGGATTCTTTGCTGTTGCCCTTGTGTTTGTCCTGCCACCCAGAACATCCTATTGACCTCACTCAGACCATGTCCTGGGATGCCACACTTCCTGCATATTCTGTGTCCAGAAGGGCTTATTTTACGACATGCTATTTTGCTATGTACGTGCTTTCCTTGCTGCAGAGGGGTCAGATAAGTGTAAGTGGCTGGCCACTTGGTGGGTGGTGGGCTTGGGGTGAGGGAGGAGTGGGGGACAGAACATCTAGCCCACAGCCACAGCTGGGTCACAAGCTCCAGCCCACACCAGTAAAAGACTACCAGCCTCTGACCTTGTGCTTCTAGCTTGCTTCTTAAATTTTTTTTAACCTTGTTCCTTTCATCATACACTCAATATGGGCTGATGTACATGCCATGATCTTTCCCCTTTCATGCACTGCAACTGCATGTCTGTTTGCACAAGCAGGATTTCCTGATGCTTTCAAAGTCTTTCTTGTGCATTAAATTAAAACTCTTCAGGCATAATTTAGTTTGGCTTTCCAGCAATTAAAGCGTTGCGTCCATGGATTCATTCCATGGAAACACAAAGGCACTCAAAGACGTGTAATGAGCCTCTTTGTCCACCAGATGACACTGCAACATTTTTGTAGGTCCTTCTTTTTTCTTGTGTGGATTTTTCTTTTCTTTTTTCCCCACCTTGTTTGCCAGCTCCCTGCTTCCACAGCTGTGGCAGGGTACAAGCATCGGGTGGGTGGGGAGCACTGGGCTGGGAGGGCAGCACTTTACCATCCCATTGCCCTGCAGTGCTGGCCAGGGACCCCGCTTAATTCATTTGTAAACCTAGTGTGTGTAAACACAGATGCGACACTTAAAAATAAAAAAATTTATATTTTATAAACCTATTTAATTTTTTGAGGATCAAAACCCACAGTGTGTACAGGCACCCTATGACATCAGGGATGTTTTGTTTTCTTGCAGTGGTTGATGAGTGGTGATGGAGACAGGACTAGTGAATCTGGCAGTCTCCAGCCATGAATTTGGACACAAGTGTGAGCAGCCTGATGGTCATCTTGCAATTGGGTTGAGACAGGGATGCAATTTGGTAGCTGCTACCATGACTGAACAGTCCTATTCAGGAACCCCTCTGCTCACCTACATGGGGAAGGGGCTACAACAGGTGCCCTTAACCTACCTTATTTTCACAACATGTAATGTTTGCACCCTGATAGATAACCAAGACAATGAATGACCAGAAACAAGAACTGCCATCATCCCTAGGGAACTAGTGAGATAGAACATAGACATTGTAGCTCTGAGTGAGACAAGATGAGCACACCTTCTTCTGGAAGGGGAACCTTGGCCAGGACAGACATGGTCACTATATCTTTACCATCAAGAATCAGCTCAGTCAACTTACAGAGCTCCATGTGGGCATTAATGAACATCTTATGACCCTCCATCTTAAGCTCAGCAATACCTGGTATATCACCATCATCAGCGTGTACACCCCAATGCTTGATACCGGCAATGATATCAAAAAACAGTTCTACTTCAACCTTGACCACGTACTAACTAATATTAGCAAGAAGGACAAGATCATTCTCCTTAGTGACTTCAGTGCCAGAGTTGGACATGACCTAGAACTCTGGAGTGACACCATCAGGAAGAAAGGAGTAGTGAAAACTAACTCCAATGACATCTTTCTCTTGAGCAAATACACAAAGCACAGTCTTGTTATCACAAACACTATCTTTAGAATAACAAATACAAGAGCACCTGGAGACACTCTTGCTCTATGCACAGGCCCCTCCTTAGCTATGATATTATTAGAGCCTGTGATTGAATGGATGTCAGTGTTATGTGAGCCATGCAAGGAGTGGATGACTACTGGACAGATCACATCTTGCCAGATACATTATGAACATCTAGCTTGCTCTAAAATACCAAAAACAGCCAAAAGCAAGGTGAAGGACATGCAACACTAAATCCCTTCAAGACCTGAAGGTCTGTAATGATCCACAACAGTGTTTCCATGGAAAACTCTGTTCATGTCCTCAAATTAAGGTAATATTAAGGAATTCTGAAAGCATTTTAAAACTGTTGTCCACATGGATTGTGCTGAATCCATTGGCTATATCTTCCATCAACACCAACACAGGTTTGATGAGCATGGTGCCAAGATCCAAACCCTTCTCAATTGGAAGAAAAGGGCTCATTCTCTTGGCAAGATGACAACTCATTTCACCAGAATAAGATGTATCAGGTTCTCAAAGGTGAAGCTTAAAGGATGATCCAGGAAATCAAAAATAAATAGTGGCAAGATAAAGCCAAAGGACATCTATACATGTGCTCTGGAGTGAAGGGGGAGCACTTTAATTAGAGTGGCTCTAAGAGCTGCTCTAATTAAAGCGCCTGCAGCATTTACATGTGTTCAGCATCCTGCACTTCAGAATGGTGGCAAGGGTGTTGAACAAGCTTTAGTTAAAGCATCCCTGCCTCCATTTTGAAGCAGGGGGATGCTGAATACACATGAGATGGAGGCTGCTGGAGTGTGCTAATTAGCATGCTCCAGCAGACTCGTGGCAGGCTTGATTAATTAATTAACACACATCGAAGCACAGCTCTGTCACATATATAGGTGCCCAAAGAGATTCAGCTCTATGCTGATGAACATGACATGCATAGCTTTTTCTGGGCAATGAAGGCCATTTATAGTCCAGCTTACCATGGTCCTACTTTCCTGCAATTGCAGGATGACTTGACACTCCTCAAAGGCAATGAATCTATCTGAGCTAGATGGAAAGAGTACTTTGAGGCACTCCTGAATGGTGAGTCCACTGTTATGGGTACCACCATTGAATCCACACCCCAACACCCTGAAAAAGGATCCCTCACCAACACTCCTATCCTAGAAGAAGTTTGACATGCCATCAAAGAAACCAAGAGCAAGGCTACTAAACTGGATGGCATACCTGCTGAGATCTACAAAGTTGGTGGTGAGGAGCTGGTATTGAGATTCCACACATTAATTCTACACACATAGAATAATGAAGAGTTATTTGGGAACGTGAGGAACGCCAACATTATGACTATCTTCAAGAAAGGAAATGAGTCTGTGTGTGGGAACTATCAAGGTATTCCTCTCTTTTTCATAGCAGGGAAAATCCTTGTATGCATTCTCTTGAACTGTCTCCTACCTCTTGCTGAAGAAAACTTGTTGGAATCTCAATGGAGTTTCAGAACATCCTGTGGCACAACTGACATGGTCCTTGTTGCCCATCAGGTCCAACAAAAGTGTCAGGAACAATACCAGAATCTTTATATGACCTTCATTGACCTCACTAAGAGCTTTTATTCCATCAGTCATGATGCCTTGTGGAAAGTACTGGCCCGATTTGGATGTCCAGAAAAGTACATCAAGATTCTGAGGTTTCTTCATGATCAGATGACTGCAACCTTTCTATGTAGTGAATCAGAGACAAATCCATTGGTCATTCGAACTGGGGTCAAGCAAAGATGTGTCATTGCCCCAACTCTGTTCTCCATTTTTATGAGTCATCTTGGTTCTCAGTAAGGACTGCCTTCCTTCTGAATACCTAATGAATGGAGGACTCTTCAATCTAGGACATTTTTCATCAAAGACCAAAGTACTCTAAACAGCCATCCTTCAATATGCTGTCAACCGTACCATCTTTGTGCACATTGGAAAAAACCTCCAGACTGTGCTGGATATTTCTGGAGAAGCCTACTAAAATTTGGACCTTTCTCTCAACATCAAAAAGGGTGAAGTGATCCATCAGCCTGCCTGGGCCGTGAATGTGACTGTCTCCCCAAATTAACACTGAAGGAAAAACCCTGGAGGTAATTGAGGACTTCCCCTATTTCAGTAGCCACCTGTCTCAGTGAGTGAACATTGTTGAGTATATCCAGCACAGGATCCTGTACACAAGTGCATCCTTTAGGAAACTGTTTTAGCTTGTCTTTATTCATTGTGCTCTCTGGAAAGATGCCAAGATCCAGGTATAAAAAGCAATCTTCATCCCAACTATCTTCTATGATTGTGAAATGTAACCTAATGTCATTATTTCAAGAGGCTAGAGAGGTATCATCAATGGTGCCTCAGGAAAATCCTCCACATCAAATGGGAAGTTTACTACACAAATGCTAGCATCCTTCTTATCAGTATTAACTCAATGATCCTCAAGCACCAGCTTCAGTGGATCAGACATTGTGTGCAGATATCTGACTCTTGACTCACAAAACAAGTGCTTTGCTCCCAACTTAGTAAATTCTTGAGATCATATGATGACCAGAGGACTACAAGGACACATTGAAGGCATACTTAAAGAAAATGGATGCCAATATCAAGACTTGGGAGGAGCTGTTTGTTGACTAACTCCAATGGCACTGCACCCTCAAACAAGCAGCTGCCCATTTTGAGGTAAAGCATTTCCCTTTCCCTTAAAGCAGAGAAGAGAGAGCAGAGGAAGGAAAAGGAGAGAAATCCTAGCCTGTGGCCTCCCCTCCCCTCTAGAAAGACCTACAACTTTTGTGGATGGATCTGTAGCTCAAGGATTGGACTCTTTAAGTTAACTCAAGACCCATCTATTAGCCACAGTACAGATTATTCTCAAATTGTGGGATTGCCACAGCTGATTTTTTTTTTCAAATTTGCATCTGTGACAGTTTGAGAAACTTGTCCATGTAGATTAAAGGATTCTATTTGAGGATGTGGAATCTCTGTATCATTGAAAGGCTCACTGTATATGGAATCTGCCATATGATATCAGGGCTACATCATATATGTGGCACATTAGGGCCAATGGAAGGGCATAACATCTTGATGGCTCCCATCAAGCCATCAAAAATATGCCTGAAGTCTAAGGAAGCTAGTCAAGCAAAATTTACAGGTAAGGGTGTGCAAGAATGGAATTGTTCCAAAGAGCCCGAGGGACTGGACTGGAGATTCCTGAGAACTTATGGACACAGAAAGGTTGGACAGAGGGGAAAGATGGAGGGGCATGTTTTCATACCAGAGGAGATCTGGGTTAAACGTGGAAACAACTGAGGAGCAAGGAAGTTGGAGGTGCCTAGAGATGTTTAATGTTTCAGAGGAGAAGCCACTCATAGGAGTGAGAAATGTGGTTTCCTTTGAGAAATGTGATACAAGTCCACAAAATGCTTGGTGGTAATGAAGCAAGTGAGGAAAGGAATTGTATGCAGGTATTTATTTTTGTGAAGTTCTGCATATTTCCTATGCAAGCTGAAGTGAATAACGATTGTTTCTGGAACCTTTACAAAGTCTACGGATCTTTCTTAATCTAGTGTAGAATCTGTGGGGGAGAAGGGACATGGGAGAGGGAGCAAAACTTTCCTTGAAGGCTTGAGGCAGTTAGGCTGTGAGTTTCTGTTTTATAATGGGGGATAAGATGGAAAGCACATGCCTAGGAAGTCTCATTTAAAGACAAAATGAAAAGGCAGTACTTCAGCCTTCTCAGACTAAGGAAAGCTAAAGAGCACATGGGTTTAACATAGTGGGTCGCAAATGTGAGGGTTCAGTTAGGGGTGGTGCTGCCTGGTTTGCATTAACATTTATATTCATTTATAGTTTGTTTTCTTTCCAGCTTACATAATATTTAGCTGGCATACACAGCAAGGGATTTATTTAACATTTTCATTTAATTTTTTTTTAAAGTAAAAACGTGTATTGGTATAGGAGAATGAACAACAGGGGCAAGGACTGCAAAGCTGACAGGATCAGGAATCAAGAATCAGGAAACTGTCCCCAAGTCTGGTTCCTGGCTTCCACTGACTTCCTCTAGCTGCCCTGCTACACAACTGGGCAGTGATTTAAAATGTCATGGGTGGGAGTGGGATCAGGGAATTTTTCCTGCCTCTGTTCCTGGCCTTATGGAGTTTAAATGCTGTGTGTGCCACCCAGCTGAGTGACACATGCAGTGACTTAAAAGCCTATGAGGCTAGGAAATGTGTCCCTATATCAGCGGGACAATGTTCCCTGCATTTTCCCAGACGAGGACTGCCTGGTTTTGCAAATGGGAATCAGCTCTGGGATGTTTCCTGCTGTTTCTTTTCTCTCCTAGACCAGTTTATGGGAGGGGAGTGGGGCAACAGGGAAAGACTCCCTAGCCATTCTATATATTTGAGGGTCCTTGGTCTGGGGAAGCATGAGGGACCTTTCCCCACTGATCCATTCCCTCCATCTCCAAAGGAACAGGAGGAGTGGAGCAGGCATTGCTCCCCATGCCTTCCCTGGACTGTGATCATTACAGTATCAGAAAGGTGCAAGTAGTAGGCAAGAGGGGGTAGTGGAAGTCTGAACACCTGCACTGCTTCTGCTAATGAAAACATCTGTAGTGGTGGAAATGGATCAGATATTTCCGTTGCTAGAAAGGAATGTGTGTTCCTGCCCAGTATCTCTTGATTGATATGTCATCTCTTTATTTTCAATTTTATTTACCCTTCTTCTCAGGCATTACAGAACTAAAGCAAATCTGTATGAATTATCTTATTACAAAGCAGATTACTCTGAAAAGTCTGAAGCAAAGTAGACAAATGAAAAATGAACACAGATGAAAAAATGTAGAATCTTCGAGACCAGTCTGATAGGGGAAAGGAGTACAGGAGAGCTGGCTGTATTTCAAAGAAACCTTACTGAGGGTGCAGAAATGAACCAATTATGGCAGAAGACCAGCTTGGCTTAGCAGGGAGCTCTTCATTGAGCTAAAACACAATTTAAAGTGGAAACTTGGACAAATGATTAGGGAGAAGAGTATTGCATGCAGGGATGAAATCAGGAAGGCCAAAGCACAGATGGAGTTGGAGCTAGCAGCGGGCATGAAGGGTAACAAGAAGGCTTTCTACAAGTAGGTCAACAACAAGAGGAAGATCAGGGAACATGTGGATCCTTTACTAAATGGAGAGGCAATCTAATGATAAATGATGAAGAAAAAGACTTGAGTACTCAATGCCTTTTCCCCTTCAGTCTTCACAAGCAAGGTCAACTTCCAGACTACCGGACCTGGCAGCACAGTTTAGGGAGAAGGTGAACAGCCAATAGTGGCAGAAGAACAGCTTAGGAACAATTTAGAAAAGTCCATGTAGCTGGAGGTGATGCCCATGAGGGTGCTGAGGAAGTTGGCCAGTGTGATTGCAAAGCTGCTGGTTATCATCTTTGAAAACTCATGGTGCTAAGGAGAGGTCCTAGATGACTGGAAAAGGGTAAATATAGTGCCCATCTTTAAGAAAGGAAAGGAGGAGGATCTGCAGAACTACAAACCAGTCAGCCTCATCTCAGTCCCTGGAAAAATCATGGAGCAGGTTTCTGGAATCGCAAGGAATCTGTTTCAAAGAACTTGGAGAATAAGAAGGTGACTAGGAACAGTAAGCATGCATTTACCAAGGGTAAGTCATGCCTTTGGCTCTATGGATGTGAGAAGAAGAGTGGATATGATATACCTTGACTTTAGTGAAGATTTTCATGCAGTTTCCCGCAACAATCTTGCAAGTAAGCTAAAGAAGTATGGGCTAGATGAATGGACTGTAAGCTGGATAAAAAACTGTCAGGATCATCAGGCTCCGAGGGTAGTAATCAATGGCTCAATGTCTAGTTGTCAGCCAGTATAAAGTGGAGTGCTCCATGGGTCAGTCCTGAGGCTCATTTTGTTTAATACCTTCATGAACAAACTGGAAGATGGGATGGGGGACATCCTCAGCAAGTTTGCAGATGACACCAAGCTGGGGGAAGTAGTAGATAGACTGGAGGGTAGGACTCAGATTCAGAGAGTTGGAGGATTGAACTAAAAGAAGTATCATGAGATTTAACAAGAACAAATAAAAAGTCCTACGGTGACAGAAGTATCACTATTGGAGCCTTTTTGGGGTGGCTCCGCCCTCCTGTAATGGGCCAACTGCCTGCTTACTCGCCTGCTATGCCTTGATCTTACTTGATTAGAAGATAGTTGTAATCAGTGGGAGGCTGCCCATTTTTCTGCGCCCCAGTGACAGGGGTCACTACCTGCTGCTCCTTTTCCTCCCCTACACCGCAGCCCAAGCCTCGCAGATGGAGTTGACGTGGTTTGACCTGGGCCCTGTTATGTTCTGACCCTCCTCCTTACTCCTGGGGCTCCTCACTTCCCCCTCTCTCACTCTGGGGCTCCTTGCTGCCCCCCTTCTCTCGGGGCTCCTTGCCTCCCCCTCTCTCTCGGGGCTCTGGGGCTCCTCATTGCCCACCCCTCGCTCTGGGGTTAGGGCCACTGCACCCCACAAATGCTGCACCATTGTATGGTGTGTGGCATCGCCGGTCCTGCTTCTCTGAACCATGTCACGTGGTGTATGACATCACCAGCCCTGCCTCCTGATCGCAGTCATGTGGTATGTAACATCAGCAACTCCATCCCCACACACAGTCATGTGGTATGTGACATCAGCAACTCTGCCCCCACCCCAGCCATGTGGTGTTTGACATCAGCAACCCTGCCCCAACCCCCAGTCATGTGGTGCATGACATCAGCAACTCCGCCCCAACCCCTAGTCACATGGTGTGTGACACCAGCACCACATAGTCCATGACATCAGAAGGACACCCAATGCAGACCCCCAAAGCGCAACCCCTCAGGCTGCAAGAACTGCCCTAGATCACGTGATGTAGTTATGGCCTATCAGGTCCCAGACTGATCTAGCCCCAAGCCAGAGCACAGGCATGGTCTATGGGGTGGCAGGGTGGTGGTCTGACCCCACCACCCCCAACCAATTGACAGAGGTTTCAGAGGCCTCAGAGCTCAGGGATTTGGATGGCAACCCCACCAGGTCTATCTGCTTTCCCAAATGACCCCTCTGTTTATCTGAGACTGTGCTAAGGCAAGCAGGGGCAGATGTGGATTCTTTCACAACACCTGTAGCCCGACTCATTACAACCCCAAGACAGCCTTATAGAAAGCATTACCGTAGAAATAGTTTGAGGAGGAGACACGGCCCCTTGCACAAAGACTCTTTGAGACACCTGACCCTGTTCGGGAAGATCCAATGAACAGGCAAATGGAGGAGGCCCAGCCCCTCGAAGCATATGTTGAGAATTTGGAAGAGGGTATCTTTGTGCCTTGGTTTAAATTTGTCCTCAAACATTTGAATGCAGCACACAGGTGTTTGTGTGGGGGTGGGTGTTGGGGGAAGTGGCTACCAAGCATGTCTACACAGGAGGCTATGTTAAAGGTAGTTTATTACTCTCTTGGTGAAGCAGGAAGTTTTGGTGCAGTGAACAAGCTTTTTGAATCCACCAAAAGACAGAATAAGGTTCTGAGCAGAAGTGGGGTGGCCACTTGGCTTTCAGATCAGGATGCTTACACCCTACACAAACCGGCAAGAAGACATTTTAAAAGAAACAAGACGGTTGTTTCAGATATTGATGTGCAATGGCAGGCAGACTTGGTGGATATGCAGCAGTTTTCCGAGCACAATGGTGGGGTTAAGTTCATCTTAACAGCGATAGATATATTATCAAAATATGCCTGGGCCGTGAGCCTAAAAGACAAGTCAGGTGGTGAAATAGCTTGGGCCTTTAAAACTATTTTTATGGAGAGCCATGTACCTCAAAAATTACAGACTGAACAGGAAAAAGAATTTTTCAATAAGTCTTTAAGCAAACTGTTAAAACAGTATAATATTCACCTTTTCAGGATGAACAGTGAAGTAAAAGTGGCTGTGGTAGAGAGGTTTAACAGAATATTAAAATCAAAGATGTGGAAGTATTTTACAGCCCGCAACACCTTTTGCTACACTGATGTGTTACCAGAGTTTATAAAGAGCTATAACCACAGTTTTCACAGAACTATCCACACCAGGCCTGTTGACGTGAACTTCTCAAACTTTCAAAGGGTGTAGAAAACCATGTATGGGGACTATTTCAAAATAAAACCCACAGCACCTGTGTTTAGAAAAGGAGACCATGTGAGAGTGTCTAGGACCAAAGGGAAGTTTGAAAAAGGTTATGAACAAACATTCACCAATGGGATTTTCATAGTGGATGAAGTCCTTAGATGCGTGCAGATGCCTGTATACATTACTTTGCCCAGCAACGCATGCACCAGCATTTTTCTGCAGAACACCAGCTCGAGATTTACCATACAACTGGTTAAACCTCTGGATCTGCTGGGGAACTGGGAGATAGGGTTAGCAGAAATACAATATCTGCACAGCAGGAACAACATCAACGAAGACACGCCTTTCAAAATCATTTCTGGGATTAAAAATTGGGGGTATAGCTTGCCTTGGGGGTATTATACAACCATCACAGAATTACTGGATCTTATAAACAACACAATTACCACCAATCCTGCTCCGCTTGAACTAATTATGCACTATGACCGAGCATTTGGGAAAGTGAGACTTAAATCCAAAGATAACTCTTATGGTTTTTATACACGTGGTGAGCTAGCCTATATTTTGGGAATGTTACCCAGAGTATCTCCTAAAAAAAGTCCTTCCCTGCTGATATTACTGGTGGGTTCAATTTGCTGTATGTCTACATGGACATTGTGGAACATCAGTTTGCCGGGGAGTTTTTGGTACCTTTGCTACATTGCATCCCTATCTGTGGGAGCAACAATGAGTTTATCACCACCACATATGACAACCCGCATTATGTCCCCATCAGCCAGCACCACATCGATACCATCAGCATTGAAATAAAGACAGATCAGAACAAACACATCTCATTTCACTTTGGTAAGGTGATTGTTAAGCTTCACCTATGCCCCCGGAAGACTTTGGGATTTTAAAATAAGTAAAAGCATGATGGTGATGGTAAAAAACTATGGGGACCCTAATTTGTACAGAAATTATTATAAAGCCCAGGCTAGGTATGGTCTTCCCGGATATCAGGGGGTGCCCATGATGTACGGGGCTGGTGTGGGAGGCATATTTCGCAGCCTGTTTAGAAAAGCCGTTTCGCTTTTGAGAAGGGGTCTGGAGATTATTAAGCCCCAAACTAAAAATGTGGCACAAAACATAGCCAAAGATGTGATTGGTCATGTTTCCCGAGCTGTCCTAGATAAGGTGATCAAGCCAGAAAAGCAGGAGGGGTCCGGTCTCATGTATATTCAAAGAAAGAGCCTTAAAAGAAAGAGAGATGCAACAGACTCCAGACGTACAGGACCTCTTCAACCCCTTAAAAAGAAGAGGGTAAGTCAACGGGGCAGCCAGACATGAAAAACCAAGAAGCAGCCTGGGAGAAAGAAGAGGCGCTCTCCTGGAGGAAACAGAAATATGTTTTAACCACCATGGCCTTTGTTCACTGCAGGTCTGAAGAATGTGCCAAATCTGAACTGGATGTGTTTCAAATAGACCCCACACAGACCTGCACTGAGAAAAGCCTGTAAGTTGAGATCCCTCCACTCTCGGCTATTACTGAGTCCAGCCCCCTTGACTTTTTCATAGCTGGGAATGGCGAAGATTACATGGATTTGAACAGTACGCTGCTGTACCATTGCTGCAAGATTGTAAAAGGCAATGGAACTGATCTTGATGCTGAGGTAGCGGTGGGTTTGGTGAATTACCCAGTAGCCTCTGTCTTCAGTCACCTGGATGTCACTCTGGGAGACCATCTGATAAGTCAGAGCAACAACTGTTACCCCTACTGAGCTTTCATCTAATCAGTTCTCAACTACAGCTTTGACACCCTCGCCACTCGATTTTCTGCTGGCCCGTTTTACAAAGATACCCCTGGCCATCATGGAACAGTTGTGTGGGATGGCGATAATCAGGGGTTTTGGAGACAGGAAAACCTGACAGTTCAGAGCAAAAAGATAGAGCTGCTTGGTCATCTCCACACCGATTTGTTTTTTCAAGAAAAACTGTTGCTGAATGGCATGGATGTGAAAATTAAGCTGACATGCAGCAAAGATGCCTTCTGCTTAATAGGTACCACAGCAGCTGGCCCCTGTAAACTAAAAATCACATCTGCCTCATTTTCTGTGAAAAAAGTGAAGGTAACACCAGGAGTCCAACTGGGCCACGTGGAGGTCTTGCTTACTGCCAATGCTAAAAACTCCATAGACCGCGTGGGTATGAAAGTGTTTAGCATTCCTGCTGGCAGCCGCATCAGCAACCAGGAGAATCTGCTTCTGGGGCAGGTGCCCAAATTCATTGTTGTTGGGTTCGTGGAAAACGATGCCTTTAGTGGGAATTATGCTAAGAACCCCTTTAACTTTAAACATTACAATATTAATTTTGTGGCCCTCTACGTCGATGGAGAACAAACCCCAACAAAGCCCCTACAACCAGATTTTGAGAATGGTAACGGCTTGAGAGAATACATGCAGAAGGTACAGACACCTGGTAAACCTATGAAAGGCCAGGCCCTGATAATCAACTATGAGGAGTTTGCTCTGGGGTACACCTTATTTGCCTTTGACCTGTCCCCTGACCAGGAGTATGCTGATCATTATTTGCTGATTAAAACCAGGAACCTGAGAGCAGAAATATGCTTTGCTGTGGCTTTGCCCACCACGGTTAACATGATCATGTATGGGGTCTTTGACAATGTCATAGAAATAAATCAGAGGAGAAATGTCCTGTTTGACTATATGTGAAGATGGACATTGAGAAGCTCGTTAGAGTTTTATCCTCAGACCTTCATGCCAAAGAAACTTTCTTAATCAGTTTGCCTCTGTGACTGGCTTCCTAAGACTCAACTGTCTAAAAGGCCCCTGAGCTTGATGGTCAACATGCATCTGCATAATCAACCCGGAGAGCACTGGTTGGCTGTTTACTTGGAGGATTGGAACTGCAGAAAATTTTTTGACTCGTACGGTCACTCCCCAAACAGCACTCTTTTTCCTCAGAGCATTATGTTGTTTTTAAACAAGAACGCTACCAACACTATTTTTCCATTGAAACAGTTTCAAGAGCCCCAATCTGTCGCCTGTGGATACCATTGTGTGTTTTTCCTGCACCACCGTAGCAAGGAGCTATCGTTTGAACAGATTTTAAAATTGTATTATTCCAACGATTTAGCACAAAATGATAGGGTGGTGATGCATTTTGTAAAAAGTAAGTATAAAAATTTCTGTGTGGCCAGGCCTGCTCAAAACATGTTTCAACATGCCCAGACATGTATTTCTTGCTATGACTTTCATGAATGCTTTGTCTAAATAAAACACTCAGCTGATGTTGTGTAAATAAAGCTGTTATTATTGAAATGTGTGTGTGTGTACATGCTTTCATTCAAAAAATCCTCTGTAGACAAAAACTTTATAGCAGTATAGAACAGTTTAAAACTTTACATGGAGAGCCAATGGCTTTTAGAGACAGTTTTTGGCTTCTTAGGCGGTGTTGTTGGTGTTTCTTGGTCTGAATCAGATACTTTCAGGCATTCCAGATGATCATGATTCATGACGTTGCCCATAACAGAAGATGGTACATTCAGCTTGGCCAGAGCTTTCATAAAAATGTCCCAGCCTTTAGGCAGGTGTTTAGTAGTCCCGGCATGAGTCTGAAGGGTTCTCCGAACCAAGTCAAGCATGTTAGACCCCTTGATGAGCATCCCTTTGTAGGCGAAACCCCCTTGATCATCCCAAGAAGAAATATCCTTGTGCTGACTCAGCTTAGTGAGCATTATTTTACGATTTTTCCTGTATCAGGCATGCACGTTATCCAATACTTCCTGAATGAGTGTGTCAGGTTTTGTGGGGGTTTCTAGGGGGGTCTGTTCTGGCAGAAATAGGGTTAATTTCCCTCTGTAATATTACAGATACCCTGCTTTACATAGGTCAGGGATTTCTGAAGCACGGATGCATACAGTTTAACTTATCATATTCTGCTAAACCCAGTCTTTGGAGAATATCCCTCATTTCAACATCCAATAAGCAGATTGCCTCAATTCTGATATTTTCCTGAGGTGGTGGGGGAGCCCTTAATTGTTCCAGCTCGTGTCTGGGCACCAAGTACATTTTTTCTGCATGCTCCATCACTGGCTAGTCAAAATCAGAGAAAGAGCAAAACTTAGCAGAGGTCCGATAAATCCCCCAGACTGTTTCACCAGCTGTTTCTTTTTTTTAAGAGGTAAACTTTTGTTACTTAGGTTTTTTATGATCCTGCGTCTCTTTTTCAGCATGCAAATTTGATGCAGTGTCAAAGGGATGTTTCTTTTTAAGGTGTTCAGAGCAATTTCTGAAATGGCTGCTACTAAATCATCAGAGGCTGAGCAGAGTATAACTTTTCTCTGCTGTGGGGAGGATTGAAGAAGCAGTTTTAAGAGAGCCAAATTTCTTTTTACATGGCTAGACATGTTCCCCTTCCACCGTCTCAAGAGCTAAGAGTAGGCCGCTGCTACATCATCTCTTTTTATTCCTACCCGCTGTTTTTTTAAAAGTGTAAGCAGCCGGTTGGTCGGGAGGAAAAAGCCCTGTTCTTAATCTAAAAGCATCCGGGGTAGAAGTGTTTAAATCAACCACCAGATACCCATAAGGTGTTTTTGTGGCATCCTCAAAAGCATCTAGAAAGAATTGGGCCTTACCTGGGTACATCTGCCACGCTAGGGACACTATCTGTAGCTTATCCCTTGGGTTTTGAAACAAAACCATGTATTTTGTGTTAAGGGCAATGGTGCAGCTCCTTTTCCCTTGACAGAAAACATTTTGAACTATATACATAATGCTACGATTCTGATGGTGCATGTACTTGGTAAAGGCTTTCTTGATTTTGCCGCTGTCACAGGCAGAGTCCATCAAATCATCTACTACAACTATATTTATTTTATTAGGAGGAAACAAACAGTCACCTTTGAGGCTGTTTGGTAGATCTTCCACAAACTTGATAAAAGGATATTTACAAAGCAGTTCTTTATACAAAGGCTGCCAAAAGCTATAGCACCACATGATATCCTCAGGCATAACAGACAACATTTTATCAGCATGATCCAAAAGGTTTTTTATAAAGTAACTTTTACCACAGTTGCTAGGGCTTGCCAAAATCACAGAAAAGGGGTGCTTCCAATGCATATCCATCTTTAAAAACCATAGGGGGAGGCTGTTAAAGTTTTCTGTGAGGACCCTTTTGTCATAAACTACTTTCTGCATTTTTCTCAAGGTTTTGGTTTCTATTGTCCACTTGCTTTTGTTCCTGACGATAGAGCATTGTGGTATCACAATTGTTTTAGGGCTGTCCACAGCAGGGTTTGCCCTACAATCTAGAACAAGATCTCTCAAGGTTTCAAAGTTGACTTTTTCACTTTTGGCCACATTCAGGGTAATCCCTTTAACCTTCAAGCAAACCTTTCCCTCAGACAACTTGTACCCATAGGCTTTCAGACTGGCTGACACAAACTCTGTGATGTGTTCATCTGGTGGGATTTTGCTGGTGAGCTCGCCTAAATAATCGCCTAGAGGAGGTTCCATCTCCCTCGCGGCTCGCAAGTATCACAGAAACTGTGTCGTGGTACAGACACCGGTCTTGCAAGCTGTCTAACAACTCATACAACTCTAAGCATGCATAAGCAGTGGTGAAACAGGCTATAAAGTTTTTTGTGTTACCAGAGACCATGTAATGCTCTTTGGTGTACTTCCAAGACACGCAGGCTGCCTCATCATAAATAAAGTCACAAGATGAAATTTCATAGGCGGGAGAAAAGAGGTAGCCAAAGAGTTCTTTGGGGTCTCTAACGACACTGGTGTTGGGCAAGTTGGTTCTCTGACCATATTTACCCCACAAAGAATTTAGAAACAATTTTGCTATTTGGTGCTTTGCAGGTTTGGGTTTGATATGCTCTGGGCATAAGGTTACGCCTTCTTTTTGCAAGAAATTGGCCACTTATCGCTCTTGTTTTTCTTGGTCGGTACACCAGGCGGGGTAGCCCGAGGCTTCCTGCTTCTGTCGGAGGTGCATTTTTATGTACTGTGAAAAAAGGGTGCTAGACTTCTTGGCAAAATGCCAGACTTTATAGAATTGAGCTACTCTATACCCCTTGGCAATAGCTTTATTCAATTATGGTGTGCACCATGTACCCAGGAGGGTCCTTTCTTCATCAGTGTGGTCGCACTTTTGCTGTCTTGTTTCCGCACGGAGGTGGGACAGCATGAATATAAGTTTCCCATTCACCCTGGTGGGTAGCACGGGAAAAAAATGGTTTCGCAGTGGGTAGTTTTACTCTGGCTATTCCAAAATAGCTCAACAGTGGTTGGAAATTGTCATGAATGATTTCAGGGTGTCTGGCTGGGTGTGCCTTCATTTCGTTTATAAAGGGGGAAAGACTGGTAAAATCGTAATAGTGTATGTGTTCGTGGGGTTTAGTTTGGTAATATAGACAGATGGCATTAGTTCTTCCCCCAAAAAGCATCCCTAGGCACCAGTGGAGAAGGCAGTGGGGTTCTGTTTAAAAAATCTGCCAGCTCCCTATCTGTTTTTAACAGAGCCCTCCACTCGTGCTCCCAAATGGTCCTAACAGTAAACCCCTGTCTCTTGAGATAATCGGTATTGTGCAATGCCTGATAGTTCAGAAACCTGAAGGTTGTCCCTATCAATGGGTTCTGGTCTTTCTCATTGTAGTAAGTGACACAATCGTGGAAAAAGCATCCGGTAAATTTAAATGCCATAGGTTCCCCATCAATGTTGGCATAGCCATCTAAAAAATAGGGGCCTACCTGGAATTCCCCACCCTGTAAAGCATGTCGAATTTGAATATTTTCTTTCTCTGAAATGTACATTAGACACTGAATAGATGGGGTTCTTTTTCTTTTTCTGTCTGTGATAGTTGTCCTGGGGGAGAAGCGCAATGGGTATGTACTTCCAAAAACATAAACCTGTACATGGCCATGTAGACAGAGGCCAGTGCGATGTATTGGAAAGGATCTATGCAGCGTACTACATTTTGGAGTTCACCATCTACTTTCACTCAGTCTACCTGCCGTGTCATTTTCATAATCTCATCCCTGTAGAGGCAGCAGGCCTCTTTCAAAATTTTTACGTCCCGGTGGCAATAATAGGCCAGCTCCTTTTGCGTGTCAAAGGTCTTATCGCAGTTATTCTGATACCATTTAAAAAACTGTCCTTTCTCACCGAACATCATGTTTTCAATGCCGTAATACTCCATCTTTGGGAGAGGCCCCACATAATTTTGGTTTTCTGCTGTGTTAAAAAAATGTGGGAAATAACCTTTGCATCCTTCAAACCCCATCACCTGTGGAAGCCTGCTAAGTATCACTGGCAACGAGTTTAAAGAATCTATGAAACGGATGCCTAGCCTGGTCACTTCAATACACATGAGTTTACCAACCTGAGTTATTAGTTTCATGCCCATTTTTTCCTTCAAAAACTGGTTGACAATGAAGTAACCATTGTAGCTTTTGGCATTGTGAGCTATGAAGGTGTAGTCCTTGAACTTTTTATCCATAAAAACCTTAATAAAATCAGACAGGCACTCTTCGCCCTTAAACTCCCAAGTGCTTTCTGGCTTTTTGGGCTTAGCTTTACAAGCCTTTTGAGGGTTTTTGCCTGTGGCTTTCTGCGGTTTTTTTCCCCGTCTTCAGCTCCATTGCAAAAATGTAGTTGAGCACATGCATCCCCATCTCCTGCACACATTCAAAATCATTAAAAGTGTACCCCTCGTCTTCTTCAGGCTCTTTAATCTGACACATAAAGCATCAGTGTTTGTTTACATCTGTGATTGTCCCATAACTCTGTTTGCACTGCCACCCCTTGCACTCATGTTTTTTGTCCACGTAAAATTTACACTCATCGCACAGAGTTTTAGTCAGACATTCAATCCGTTTTTCAGAGGCCAGGGCCATGCACCTTTCAAAGCACTCTTTGCAATGACAGAACAGCTTACAATTAAGGCACTTTGTGTCCTGTCCATGTTTTCAGAGCAGTTTGGGCTCAGGCAAAGATGACATTGGAACCTGCATGTGTGGCTATGGCTGTACAACGTCTGACAAAGATCGCAATAATTTCTCATGCCAAGCACCTTTTTCACATCCAAAATACAATAATACTGTTCACCACGTAACAGAAGAAAACAAGTGTTGGGGTATCTGGGTGCGTCCTGTGTTTTAAATAAACTCCACCCAGTTTTTTCCTTATGCATCACTATGTGAATGTTAACCTGTTCAAGGTCTTCAAACAAGGGTACTTGATGGAGCATAACCTTTTGATATATAGACATGCCTAATTTCCTATGCAGTTCTTTGGCACCATCTAGCAGCTCGACATCTCTGGCCGCTCTATGTTTTGTAACAGCCAATAGTCTGCCTGCAAAACACAGGTTAGTATCAGAGGTATTCAAGTCAATTAAATACTTCCTCTTTTTAGTAATGATCTGGGAATAGGGGATAGAGCTTATAACTCTACGGCTTCCAGCTCCCCAGCCTTTCACAATGACCACAACCAGCCAAAATGTCGAATCGAGCAATATTTCTCTTTGGCTTTGTAACAGGTTACTGAGCCACTCTAAAAACAGCTCTGGGGTCAAATTGTTTAAACTAATAGCTCATGAATATAAACAGTTTGCCATGCTATCTGCCTGTGAATCTCTGTTGGAGTTCTGCTACAATTTCTTCCACCCCTCGGGTTATGGCTTCATATGCCATGTGTAATGGCACATGCTCCAAATTCACAAAATGGAACTCCTCAGTGTACCTCGTGCCTCCAAACCTGGCTACAGACCACTCTTGCCTTCTCACCCACACCATATGTACCTCCAGTAAAACATCCTCTGATGACTCAGAAGACCAGGGGGCACTTGAGGGATCCTCTAAACTGTCTTCTACACCAGTTTAATTATCCCAACCCTCTGACCCTCCAGGTCTTGGTGGTGAGGAAGGCCTGGGTGGTCTGGGAACATTTGAGGGACCCTCTAATGGTCTCCTAAATCATAGTCACCATCTCCCCTCTCTGGCTCTGTGGGTCCTGGTGAAAGGTCAGGTCTGGGAGGCTGCGGTACATTTGAGGGACCCTCTAAAGGGCTTCCTAAACCGTATTCTCCACCCCGTCTCTCTGGCTCTGGGGGTTCTGGTGAAGGGTCAGGACTGGAAGGAGGAGAAGTGTTTGAGAGAACTTTAGGGGATCTCTCTTTTTTTTTCCTCAACCAGTGTTTAGCCTTTCCCATGCTCCTCTTTAACCACACCCTTACTTTTTGCCCCATGAGCCATTTGCTGGTTTGCCACCCATTTTTCCCCCTGTGTTTACCATGACTCCTCCTCTTATGATACAGACCACGCCTGCTGTCTGAGTTACACAGACTACCTGCTCTCTGAGTAAAATTTACCCTTTTGCTCTGGTAATAATCATGATCTTTCAAGGTGCTCTGCACTCTTTCTGAAATGTATATGCCTGTCAGTATCACCCGAAACACCTCTTTTTTTCACAATAATCATGATCTTTCAAAGTATTCTGCACACTCTTTCTGAGATGCCTACCAGTACCACCCCAAATCCCCCTCTTTTTTTGACAATAATCATGATCTTTCAAGACAAGTTGTTTATACCCACTGTCCCGGAGGCCGGGGTGACAACAAGAACTCACCGGCAGCAGGAGTCGACATCCCAGGGAAAGCCGCATGGCTTGTGAGCTGGCTCTTTATACAGCTGCGGCCGGCCGGTGACATCAGCGTTGAACGCCGGCTGGCGAAGATAAAAGCGGTGGCGGCTGCAACAGAAGGGGCGGATGGCCCCGAAGAGGGAAATCCAACGATGAAGGAAGAGGAAGGTGAGGTCCCGCGGCATCCGGGGAAGGATGAGGAGCCAGAGCTGGAGGAGCTGGAGGGAAGGAGCTGGCAGCAGACAGGAGGCATCTGGACTGGATCGCGGCGAAAGGAAGTCACCGCGGAAGACCCGCCGGAGCCAGGTGCACTTGGGGTGCAGTAGGGAGACATGGATCCCTAAGGAGGAGCCAGATTGGGGTGGGGTTGCCGCTGGGACCGCGGATGCCCGAGCCCATTAGAGGCATAGGTCCTAGGGGCTGAGGGTCTGGAGCCAGTTCCATAACTATAGAGGCTTGACCCTTTGAGTATAGGGAAAAGGGGTAAAGGAAGGCAGCAGAGAGGCAAGAGGAGTCACGTGCCACCTCCGCAGGGCCAGCTCCAGAAGGTGGCGTGAGGCTGGGGTGCAGGGGTGGTTGGAGCCCTGTGTACATCTCTTGGGTGGACCCGGGCAATGAGAACTCGTCAGACGACTCCCCCCCATTGACGATACATCAAGACGTGGCAGGTGAGAGCAGGGCGGTAATGTGGTAAAAGAACATCTGTTTTGCCTTCAAGGGTCCCAGGGCGGGGCTGACATCCAAAGGGTGGCGCCCTCAGGTGCGAGCAAAATCCAACGGGCACACCCACCCTCTTTTTTTCACAATTATCATTATCTTTCAAGACACCCACCCTGAAAATCCACCCTCTTTTTTCACAATAACCATGATCTTTCACAAGAGGAGAAAGACTCTCCTCTTTCTCTAAATTGTGTGAGTAATCAGTCTTTATTTCCAATATATTTTTAAATTCAGTCTTTATTTCCATCAAAAACTTTTATAATATTTACTGATTTCTTTTGGTAAACCTTCTAAGAAGTGTTTTTTATCATTTCCTGTGAACATTAAGCCTTGTTGGCCTTATCTTTACAGCTGGCCTTTTGGTAAAGATAACTCCTTTAGTCTTAAAACAAGAAGAGTTCTGAACACAATGGTCATTTTTTTTTTGTGGTCTGGTTTATCTTTATAACACCCCTCCCACCACCACACAAAAGCTGTGAGAATATATATTTTTAAATTCAGTCTTTATTTCCATCAAAACTTTTACAATATTTACTAGTTTATTTTGATACCCTTCTCCTAAGAAGGTTTTTTTAATCATTTCTAGTGGTCATTAAGTTTCATTGGTTTTATCTTTACAAAAAACCCTATATGTAAGTGATTAGAGATCCAAGACACTAAAGCAAATGCTAATGTACATTAGCTGTAGAAAACTGTTGATGTACTTTACAACCTCACATCCCCCACCCTCCCACCAAGATCAGAAAATATAACCCCAACCCCTTTTAAACAGTTTTTGCTAAACCCTTCTCTTAAGCAGGGTTTTATAATCTCTAGTACCAAATAAGCGTTCAATATGAGGTATGAGTGTTTTATCTTCCTAAGTGATCAAATCATGAAGGGCAGCATTAGGATCTTCTGCAGAATACACAGTGTATAGAAGCTCTTTAACCTGAATTAAATGCTTCATGGTAATTCTGAGAATATTCCTGGCAAACCCAATGGTTATAACAGCATTGAAAATGCTATCAAGACATATTTCCTGGCAAAGTTCCTAAATTATTTGGTTTATGTCTTCATCTAACCAAGTAATACATTTGTGTGCTTCTTGACCCCCTAGGTCTAATATGCACCCCCAGCATAGGTCAAAAAGTCTCTTCCTTAAGCAGTATTTCATTATGCCATAAAAGGAAGCGCAAACAAGAGACTTCATAAAGACTTTATGTTTGCGTGATGTAATAGCTTGTGTTGATTCAATGCCTAGTTGTCTTCTGAACTCTTCAGGCTCATCCAGTCTTTGTTCTCTGCAAAAGCATATACCTTCTTCTTGTGTACTGGTGAATAGGTTTTTTGGAATCATTAAAAAGGCTTCATCTAAATGCAAAGGAGTTCAAATAAAGGACTTAGTTAGCTGCTGTTTAATCAGTCCTTAGCTACTTCCAAACACACACGTGCCATGAAGTGAACCCACACCAATACCCTGAAAACCCAAGTGCCCCCACAAACATGCTCCAAGGCTCTTACCGGTCTCTCCTCTGCAATGACCTCTACTTTGCATGCAGGTTCTGGCACAAAGATACCCTCTTCAAAATGCTCAGTGTCTGCTTAGAGGGTCTGGGCCTCCTCCATTTGCCTGTTCATTGGATCTTCCCGAACAGGGTTAGGCATCTCAAAGAGTCTTTGGGCAAGAGGCCGTGTTTCCTCCTCAAAACTATTTCTATGGTAATGCTTTCTATAAGGCCGTCTTGGGGTTGTAGTGAGTGAGCCTATAGGCATTTTGAAAGAATCCATATCTGCCCCTGCTTGCCTTAACACGGTCTCAGATAAACAGAGGGGTCATTTGGGAAAGCAGATAGAACTGATGGGGTTGCTGCCCAAATCCCAACCCCTGTACTCATTCCAGTTGGTTCAGCATTGTTCTTGGGAGGTCGGAGGCCTCTGAAACCTCTGTCAATTGGTTGGGGGTGGTGGGGTCAGACCACCACCCTGCCACCCCATAGACCATGCCTGTGCTCCAGTGGGGGTCCAGATCAGTCTGGGACCTGATAGGCCATAATTACACCATGTGATCTAGGGCAGTTCTTGCAGCCTGAGGGGTTGGGCTTTGGGGGTCTGCATGGGGTGTCCTTCTGATGTCATGGACTATGTGGTGCTGGTGTCACACAGCATGTGACTGGGGGTTAGGGCGGAGTTGCTGATGACACACACCACGTGACTGTGTGTGGGGTCAGAGCTGCTGATGTAACACACCACGTGACTGGGGTGGGGGTGGAGTTGCTGATGTCACATACCATGTGACTGGGGTCAGGGAGTGGAGCTGGTGATGTCA
This sequence comes from Crocodylus porosus, assembly GCF_001723895.1. Classification (NCBI taxonomy): domain Eukaryota; kingdom Metazoa; phylum Chordata; order Crocodylia; family Crocodylidae; genus Crocodylus; species Crocodylus porosus. The sequence continues at coordinate 49,158,326 of NW_017728948.1, forward strand.
CGCACCACGTGACTGGGGTCAGGGGGCAGGGCTGGTGAAGTCATACCATGCAATGGGAAAGGGGTGGGGCAAGGGGGCAGCACTTCTGGTCCCGCCCACCTGCCACATTTTCATTGAAGGGCGGTGAGCCTATGTACTACTTAGTCCACTGTATAATATAGAGATGGGAAACTGTCAGAACATTTAGACAAAGCTTACTTTTTCACAGAGTCCTTAGAGTTCACATGGTTTCAGTTTCTAAGGGCTAATTTGAACAGCACACACACAAAAAAGATTATTTTGTATTCTGAGAGTCTGTGGCTGCAGAACTGTGCTCTGAAATCAAAGTTTTTATGCACTTATGTAAATGATATATGTATAATTGCAAATATTACATATAACACAAATTGTTTCTATCTCCCGTGGTTGCAAATAAACTTTGAAACTATGAAGGAAGTATTTACTAAGGCTGTGACATCTTATGACTACAGAAATACTGAAAAGTTTGCTCTGTGAAGTATGAATCATCATGTTCTTCTTAATGAAGAATTTATTCTGATAGTTAAATATATCAGCAGAAATTCAGCACTGATAGCTACTTTATTAATAACGAGTTTCGCAGAAATACCTAGTTAATATGCTTACCTCTCAGTCTCTGATTTTCTCACAAGCCATCTCACATGCTTACAGCCCGAGCTGTCTCTTACATATCTACCAACCATCTGTTTCCTCTAACAGCTTTGACAGTTGTGTATTGAACTTCTGTAAAAATAGCTACAATCTAGGTAATTCACACCTAGTTTAGTTTACTGGTTAGGAAAGCAATATTGATTTTGGTGAGAAAGGAACTGCTGTACTTATTTAATTAAGCTATTATTGTGCATCCAGATCCGCTGCAGCAGACTCCTTCACACCTATGCAGCCCAATTGTTCTCCCCATGGTTTCACACAAATAATCAGATTATAGACTTGGGGCTTTTTGAAGTTGACACAGCAGTTCACTGCTCAAAACTGACTGACTCTGGGAGCATCTACAAGAGATGCTACATTGCCTACAGCAATGTAGCTCAGCTCATTGCTACAGAAATGTAGCATTGGTGGGCACTAACTGATGCTGCTGCTACTGTGCAGTAACAATGAAGTAGGGTCAAATGTGATTTGTGTACTGCAGGTACTGCACAGTCATTTAGAAGTTATTGCCAGTTGCTAAAGCAAGTACTAAATGACTGTGTAGTTTCAACTGCAAAGTCAGGGGAACATGTAGATGCACTCTATATTTTAAAAGTCTGCATTATTTAATACAATTTTAAAGTTTCCTTTTTCATTCCAGCACCCCTCCGAAAATGTAATTACATCATTTTGGAACATATTCTATCTTTATTAATAAAGCATGATGACAGTGGTTTCCCTTTTAACTGTGTCTGGTGTTCTTCTCTGTCTGTAGTCCTGAAGAAGCATCTGTGCCAAAAGCAGTAACACTGCTGTAGTGGAGAATGAACAAAGTGAGGAAGCTTCCCTTGGAAACATTAGCAACAGGTGCAGATATAGAAAGAATCAATGACTATGCCATTTTCCTTGACATAATTAAATCTGCTATTCATAGTGTATCCAGATCTAAAGACTATGTCATAAGATACTAAAGGTTTATCAAGTTAATAAAATACATTTATTTTTCTTGGGTAAATTTACTGAAGAAGCAAACAGAACCACAAACAACAAAGATAGCTAACCACCTTATCACCAAGGTCAAGCCCCCATGGGTCTGCTGCTTGACCTGTTGGCCAGTTCTGATGCAGATGATCACAAGGATATTTGTATTTCACTCTCAGAATCTGACTCATGGAAAATAAGTCAGTAATTGATGGATTTTATCCAGGAACTGTGTAAGATTCCTTGACTTTGAAGGAATGTAGATTTAGATTTCATAGATTTCATAGACATTAGGGCTGGAAGGGACCTTGGGAGATCATCGAGTCCAGCCCCCTGCCCAAAGGGCAGGAAGTCAGCTG
>NW_017728948.1:49160324-49164411 GCF_001723895.1 Crocodylus porosus
ACCTCTGATCATGCGCGTGGCTCTCCTCTGGACTCTCTCAAGCTTCTCCACATCCTTTTTGAATTGTGGAGCCCAAAACTGGACGCAGTACTCCATGAGTTTAGACTCCATGTATAGTTGCCCTAGGACAGTTCTTAGACAGTAGTAATTTATCTTTAAGGTCAATTTAATGCATCATTCAGGACATGGAAGACCAATATATCCCCCTTGGCAGTTTCCTAAATTAATGCTTTTTAGGTTCTACCCAACTGTCTCTTGAACAGTTCATCATTATAAGATATCCCACTTTTAAAGAAAAAACTTCATATTTCTAAAGAAAAATATTTATGTTGTATTTGTACCTTCAAGACAGACAAGGGAATTTCAAATAAAAACAAAAATGAGTAGGGACAGTACGTGTAACAGCATGTGCCTGAGTATAAATAAAGAAATAAAGTGGTTCTTTACTTTCCTGGACCATATTGAATATTGTTGTCATTGCTGTTTTAAAATAAATGAGAAGCACAGGGTGTTACTAGGATGAAGATTTGGTTTACATTTCTCTAATTTAGAGGCTGTATCAGTTTTTCTTAATTTACTGGATACAATCAGAATACTGAATTGATCTCATAAGTGACTGTGAAATGGCTTATAAATACAGCATAAAGCAATTAAGGCTACCACTGCAATTCCCTGGTGCAGTTATTAAAGCAAATCATTAAATTATAAGGATTTTATTCATGTAAGAACATATTTAAAAGCAATTGCCTATAATATTACTGCAAAGGTATAAATATTGCTACATCTTCAGAAAATTAGTATTTGCTCATATTTTATGAATAGTTCAACTCAGTCATTTTATATACTAAATGGAATGAACTGAATTTGTTCACCACAAAGGAATTAATCCTAAGCTTTCTTGTACACTGATCCTGCAGCATTCAAGTTACTGGGAAGTTTCCAATGCCTTTATTGGACCCCTGCACTGATGTTGATTAGAAGTAGCTTTTCTAAATTGAACAAAGATGACTAGTTTAATTGAATTAAGTAACTAATTCCAATGTTAAGCTAGTGTAAGTAGGAGTTATAATCAAGCAAAATATCCAGTATCACAGATATGGAACCTTATTTTACTTGCTTACTATTTATTTACAATTGGTAAATCTCAGTGGAGCAACAGTACACAATAGTACATGTGACACTAAAACTACGCCTGTAGGACTGGGGTGCGTAGGGTGGATGGAGTGGATGGAAGGTGCGTGGGAGCTGGAGCTAGAGCTCCACATGTTGGGTCAGAAGCTGCCCGGCTGAATTTCACCCCCCCCCCCCACTCCAGAGTGGCACAGCAAGGGCAGGAACAGGAGGAGAAGCCACTGCTGGAGGCTAGGGGAGCAGAGCAGCACCCAGCCAGCTGCAGCTGCACCAGGAACAGACCCCTTGCCTTGGGAAGCAGAGCAGGGGCAGGTGAAGCAGATCATGGGGGCAAAGCAGGACTTGGTTGGGGGGTGGTGATGGGGCAGGACATGACATTAGGGGCAGTGAGGTCCTGCTGGGGAAGCTCCTGGCAGTGTCCAGGTCATGGCTGCCCAGCACCAGGGTCTGTCTGTCTGCCTGTTCGTCCATCCCACTGTGGTGTGGCTATTCCTGTCTGTTCACCTGCCAGGCATGGGGCAATGCAGTGACGGCTCCAGCAAAGTTTGGCCAGAGGGGACCGCTCACTCTGTACCACATGAGCAGCTGTTGGCTGAGCCCATTCCGGGTCTGGCTCTGGGAGCCATGGGCCAGGGCTGGAAAGGGGATGGGAATGAATGGGGCTGGTGGTACTGGCTCTGCCCCCTGGCCTGGCCTGCAGTGGATCTGTGACCAAGCTGCACAGCCCCAAACGGCTCTGGCTCCAGCCTGGACTGAGCTCACTTGGGAGCCACCAGCCTGTTCCTGCTGGAGATGAAGGGAGCAGGGAAGTACAGAGCGGAGCAAGAAGAGGAGCCGCAGGAACAGCTCCACTGGAAGCTGGCTTGGCCCCCATGGGAGTGGGTGGGGCTCAGCTCCACAGGGAGGGTTGAATGATAGAACCATAGAAAATTAGTGTTGAAGGAACTTCAGTCGGTCATCTACCATTTGGGTAGGTACAGGCTTCTATCAAATCCCCACTTAGTCTTCTCTTCTGCAGACTAAATAAGTCCAGTTCTCTCAGCCTCTCCTTATAAATAATGTGCCCCAACGCCCTAACCATTTTTATTGTCCTCTGCTGTATGTGGGGAGCTCAGATGAGCTCTGCTCTGCTGCATGTGCCCCCTGCCCTCCCCTCACCTCCAAGCAGTTCCCAGGACCTAGCCTCCCACCGCACACCTCCTCCTCCACAGAGTGGGAGCATGCAGGGAGCAGATCATGCCATGACCCATCACCATATACTTCAGCAGAAGCTTCCAGGAATTTTTTCTGAGTCCCCAAATTAGGTATGACTGCTTCTCACTCCCTGCTCAAGGCACCTCTCCCCTCCAATGCAGACACCTCCCGTCCCCCTTCCCCTTCCCCAGAAGGGTTTGCTTTTGGGCACAGGAACGTGGCTCTTGCTGCTGCTGTTGTCTCTACCTGATGTGAGGGTTGTTCTTGCACTGCTCCACCCAGGACCCTCTGTGAGTAGCCATGCAGGGTGCTGGTCCAGGCTGGTGGTGGGCACTTCTGCTCCATGCCCAGTTCTCCTTGGTGTCCCCTATGGCCAGAAGCAAGCACTAGAAGGGAGGGAAACACCACTGCCAACATCCCTGGCCAAGCTTGGCACCTCATGTAGCTGCTCCCTGCAGCTGGTCTCTGGGGGAAAGACAGTGGAGAAGGAGGGAGCAGGGACTCCCTTGCTGTTGCTGCCACTGAGCTCAGCACCCTGAACAACTGCTCTGTACTGTTCCCAACTAGATCAGGCCAGGAACAGTCTTGGGGCTTCAGCAGCAGCATGCAGGTTCCCCCTTCATCACCTGCTCCCCACTGGGTCCCCTCCAGATGCACCACAGCAGTCTGGGGGTTCCAGCTATACCTTGCAAGGGATCTAGGCCTTAGGGACTGTGGGAAACTGGAGTCACTGGCACATCTGCCCCACTGCGGAAGGCAGAGGTGGGGGGTGCGGGGTGGGGAGGGTACAACTATGCCACCACACTATACTTGGTTCTTCCCCTGCTCCGTGACATGGCTGTCAGGATCACTGGAAAACAGGGGACTTCCCACTGCCCAAGGTTCAGTCTGAAAGGAAGAAGCTCTTTCGAAGAAGTAGAATTGGATTGACCAAGAGAAATGTCTGAACTCGTCAAATAATTCTTTGCAGCAAAGTATAAAATGAATAATGAACATTTAAAAACATGGATATAAATATGTAACTCAAGTAGGTATGAAACACACACATTAAAGATGTTACACTTGGCAACATATATGAGAGAGAGAAGCAGACCATAAATGTTGAGATTTAAGCATTAAATAGGCAATATGATGATTAAATATCAAGCCAGAAGATAGATGGAATGATCTGCTCCCTCTACAAGTGGGACTGGAAAAATGAACAGTAGCCATACTTCATTTACTGAATTATAATATTGCATAATTCCATTAACTGAGTTTTGTGGCATCAGCTTGAATTAGTTTATGTTTTGATTGCATAAGAGAACAGATTGTTATCAGTATTGTACTCATGAAAAGGAATATGCATTAGGCAGGATATGCTGTACAGTCAATGGGTCTTTTTGGCTTATCAGAATTTAGCTAGGACCAAAACTTAGGCCCAGCAGAGAGGAAAGGGGAAAGAGGAAGGATGCTTTGCTGAAGGTTCTTAGAACTTTCTGATCCCTTTTTGGAGTGAATCTATGAACTCAACCAGACTGGATCTGGGGGCAGTGCAGAGGTGGCCAGAATTGTTGCCAGCACAAAGTGCCCGAAGGAGGCAACAATTGGGTTCGTTGCCCGGTGTGCGTCGTGCCAAATAAACACAGTGGGGGAGAAGCAGACAGAGTTTATTTGAGCTCAAGTAAAAGGCACAGGGAGACTGTATTGTCTCAAATCCTGCCCACCTAACCCTGCAACAGCGAGATCTTTATACCCCGGTCAGTTTCACTGTCAGTGATTT
>NW_017728948.1:49164422-49178912 GCF_001723895.1 Crocodylus porosus
GAGAAAGGGTTGCAAAGGTTGGGCAAGGGGGGGCTTTGGCTCATCTGAGCCTGGAGCAGAAGGACTTCATCGACACTCGTGGTCTTCCATCCCTCTGAGTTACCCAGGGTTATGCCCAGTGTCACCAACAGAATGAAGGAAGGTCCATTTTGCAAGGGATTTCAACAATCAGAAATCTGGCTTGGTTCAGAATCAGAGTAAAATAGAACAAAACAGAGTAAAACAGAGTAAAACAGAAAACTTTTAAATTCTCTGAAGAAGAAACTTGAAAAAAATGTTCATGTCATTTGAGAAAAAGTCATTTATTTATATTTATTGTTGATTTTGATTATTGTGTTATATAATAGTGTCTATATACATGAAGATAAATATAAATGATAGAGCATAATATAATTCAAAGCCAGAAATAAAAGTTTCAAAATCTGCATTGAAAAATCTTTTAAAAAATAAAATAAAATGGGACCGTTCAACATTATTGGAACACTTCCCCTGCTTTCAAAAGATGTAAGTATAAGGAAAAAATGAGTAAATTTTGTAAAGCATTTACATCTTGATGGATTTGTATAGTTTAAAACACTTTCTTCGATCAATTCTAGTTTGCAGTTTCAAGAGGAATATAGCAGTGCAAGCTTCAGTGTGACCTGGCTCAACAGGCCAATGGAAGCAAAGGAGATTACCACAGAATTGGATCAAGTAGCTGTGCTTTGGTAGGACTTGGTGCAGTGCTGCTCTCTAGACTGGTAGAGACTATCAAAGGAAAACACTGTGCAATGGACAGCCTTTTGATGCACTTGTTTGGTTAATTAATTTTTTTGCATATAGGTACAAATATGAATACATTCATGAAAGAATATGAATAAAGATATGAAAGAAATATAAAAACAGTGTCTGTGCATGTGTGTGTGTATATATACATATAATATTTCTTTCATATATTTATATTATTTATATATATATTTCTTTCTTTCCTATATTTATATTCTATTATGCATACAGACACATATACATAAACATATATAGGATTTTCATATTTTTTTCAATTGTTTTATTTTCCTTAAATAAAGCTTATTTATGGTTCCATGTTCCCAAAGGACTTATGGGTATATGTGAATTTGGAAAAAATATATATTCACAGTGGTGACCAAATATATATTATTTTCTTTTCCAGGATTCACATATAGCAGTATAGCTATGCGTGGAGATTTAGGCCATAGCTTTATTTTAAGGGAAAAAGAAATCCAAATGTAGATTGATCCAGCTTTTGTTGCTGTCATTAATACTTAGTAGAAGGATTACAGATGATAGGTAAAGAATTACCCAAGCAAGCTTATTAATTTGATGGCCTCACAACCCGCAAGAGGGAGTCATGGAGACTACTTTGTGGTTGGAAAATTTGTAACAAGCTGATTTCCTATAGATGACACATGCTAAATAAATTCACGACTTACAGTAACTGATGAGAGAGCTTTGACTTCAGGTTCCTTCTTTTTGCAGTCCTGTAGGGCGCATGTTAAATATTTTGCAAATACTGTACTTCTTATCAAAATGGAGGGACAGATTTTTCACTCTTGTTAATTGTTACTTCTACTGAAGTCAGTAGAAATGGCTGTGCTTCTGTTTACAATAGAAAACTTAAAGACATAGGGCTCCAACAGATGTGGGGAGCCTGCTCTGCTGCACTGGAAATCCGGCATGTCAGAGCTCTCGATTAATCGAGGTTTCTGGAGTACAGAAATTGACATGCTCTAACAGCCTTCTGTGTAACGTGTATCAGCATCCCTATGCATCCCCATGCTGAAAAAATGGTGGTGGGGTGCTTTGAAAAAAAACACATTCAGTGACCTTTAGGTTAAAGTGACCCACCACCATTTTTTCAGTGCAGAGATGTGTAGGGATGCTGATACACATGATGTGTGGGTGCTTTTAATTAGTACAGTTTGCTAATTAAAGCACCCAATGCCACATCCTGGAGCATGTGTAAAAATGCCTATAATGACAATATGTGTTCTTGTCTGCAAATGGATACTGTCTGATCTCAATTACATCAGTGTAAATCCATAATACATCTACTGAGTTCAGTTAAATTACGCTGATTTGTGTTGCTATCATCCAATTTAAATCAGGGTTGCAGTCATCTATGAGACATGCAGAAGAACAAAAAGAAAAAGAAAAAGAAACTACAAGAAACTTTCCTCTGAATCATAAAGGGAGAAGGAATTTAAGGAGTCAAGGACATGAAAATAACAACTTTTTTGATAACATTACATTAAGTTCTATGTCACGCAAGGGTACTTCACTCACAAAGTACAAGTTATATGAATCAGACATGAGTCACATAATTTGACATGATTTTATAAAATTTGATATGATCACCATAATGTGTTGAGTCACATAGGATGTTAGAAAATATATATCTACATGATTTTCATATTTCTTTTGAAATATTTCTGGTTTGAAACTTTCAAATGACTCTGACATAGTCAAGCAATTTCTTTTAATGTGTTGCTGCCTTATTTGGCACAGGATACATGGCCAACTTTAAAAAAGACAAGATAAATGCAGCAACATGAATATAATAGTAGATGCCATGAGTTAAAATCTGTATAGAAGGTACAAAAGCCATATTTTTATTAAAAGCCTGGGAACACAGATCCCATTTTAAGTCCTAATCAGTAATAAGGTCATAGAGAAGTACAGCTGGAAGGGATCTCCAGAGGTTAACTAGTCCAACCTCCTGCCTGAGGCAGGATCATCCCTATCCAAACCATGCTATGTAGCCATAATCTAAACTTTACATAAGATTACCATCAACCCTGACACAACATAGATCTAACACCCTAACCTGGCAGACGTAAAGCAGGGGAGCCTATAAAATATTGACTTTATATGCTCAAGTGGTCCTGGGCAGAGGGCTATGCCCCCTACTACAGGGGAAGGCAAACTCCTTCATACTAATCTAAGCATGAAGTAAAATTCCTTCCTGACCCCAAATATAGTGATTGGTCTGACCCTGAGTGGAGGGGCAAGACTCTCTAATCAGGAACCTCTGACTTTGCTCCTAGCAGGGGAATGGGCACACCCCAGTTGAAGTCCCCAGTTTGAGCTGTAGCCAACACCCAGCATCTCTGTGGAGGCTTAAAAACACCTTGACACACATAGTAGAAAAAAAAAGGAGGGGAAGAAGGAACAACCAGCAAAGTCCATAAGCATGGGAAATACCCGTGGTAGAAAATAAGTATAGCTATTCCTAGATCATCCCCAACCAGTGGCTATTCAACCTCTTCTTGAACACCTCCAATAATGTAGAGCCCACAACTTCCCTAAGCAGTCTACTCCACTGCCTCACTGTTATAACAGTGAATAAATTTTTCCAGCTATATCATCTAAATTTACTTTGCTGCAACTTCAAGCCATTGGTTTGGATCTCCTCTCTGCAGCAACAGAGAAAAGGTACTTTCCCTCTTCTTTATGGTAGCTCTTCAAGTATTTGAAGACTTCTATCATGTCCCCTCTTCAGAGCCTTTCCCGTAAGCTTAACATGCCTAGCTCCTTCATCTTCTCCTTGGATGACTTGCCCTTCAACCTCCAAATTCACTTAGGACATTTAGAAAATTGTATTAATTGACTGCTACAGAGGGGAGTATTAGAATTTCTCTTGGTTAATATTTCCCTCAAAGGAAAATAAATGTTGATCTTCTTAGACTGCAAGCTCCTTGGAACCAAAGGCTGTATTTTCCCATGCATCTATCCAGCACTAAGAAAAGAAGGCTTTGATCTTCTTTGATACTGCTACACCCTGCTGTGCTGCAACAGTAATAATATTAACCAAAATAATTCACATAAAAAGAAAAGGTCAGTAGGTGCATCTACATATGGCACTTGATTGTGCAGTAGACTAATTTACTGCATAGCAAAGTGTCACCATCTGCAGGTGTGTGGCAAGTGGGCTGGTGTAGTCTAATTTACATATAGTCTCATCAGACACTGGTACTACCTGACAGCAGAGTAAATTACTGCACTTAAACACGTGTGTAGATGGTGATGTCGGGATTAGTATACTCCAGCTCAAGTTGTACATTAATTGCATGTGTAGGTACACCCAGTATGTATATGTCTAAATACATTATAAATTCCTTTTACAGAAACATTTAGCAATCTCTCTGTGTTGGATAGAACTGGTAGGAATTTGAAATATATGACTTTGCTTTTCCTTCCTTTTCATCATTCCACGCAATGATGTACATCAGGGTGTAGGAGAAATCAAACAACAACTGCACACAAGAATGCATGCACACTGAAAATCTATCACATACAAGCATATCCAACTACTTGTGGGTGCACACTTCTTACAAGAGAATCACTTCCTCTCCAACCTTTCAGTTCTAATCCTGAAAGGGAATTTACAAAACACCTTTTGCAGGTGAGCCTACAAACTTAATTTAATAAATCTACTGGATACTAAAAATCATGGACTCAATATAGACTTTGGATTTATGACACATTACAACCTGCCTGACATCTTACATTTTACATTGCCCGACGTCTTACATTTTTCTTTTCCCCCACCCTTTCTTCCCTCCCCTACTTTTCTGTCCCTAATTTTTAGCTATTTCCTTTTTCACAGACCACCTCTTTTTTACTCTTAATTACTACCACTGCAGTGTCCCCCTACTGACTGTTGGCCTTTTTTCTCCTGCCCCCACCACCCCTGCATTACCTGTTGTTTTTCTAATTTCTACCTATTTACATTCTCACTGACATCCTGCCACACTTTTAGCTTCTCTCATTCCTTGAAGTCTCAGAATAGCAGGGACTCGCTGAAGATGAGTGATTGTGCCCAAAAGCTTGCTAAAAACTTTTTTCCAACTTCTAAGTTGGTCTAATAAAAGATACCACATCTACTCAAAGAACCTTGCTTGCCTATGTCTTTAGATAAACATGACTACAACAAAACCCCTCATTCCACATAACGCGCACCTGTATATACCCATTTCACACAAAATTACAAATATATGCATGTGTGTGTGCTCTGTGTGTGTTTGGAGGGGTGGAATTCATACATGTTTGTATCTGTCCTACAAGGCAATACAAAGGTATTCTATTCTAGCTCATTGAAAACACCTTTATCTAGGATTTCTGGCTGGAATGCCAACATCCAGTTTACTGTATTATTGAATTCTAAGAAGGTATAGGATAGAAACTTCCTGGTATGTTCATGGGCCCCTCCAGATGTATAGGTAAAGGCATGATGAGATCTTATGTGTAATCCATACAATCATGTTTTCTGCTGATGGGGCTCCCAGTTGAAGGAGCATGCATCAGCTATGGGTTCCCAGGCTCAGGGGTACACATGGGTTTCCCAGCTGGAAGCCCAGATCAGCTCAGGGGGCTCTCAGCCACCAGGGCCCCCTTGGCCACCTGTTGAATTAATGGCATGATAAGAATGAGGCACAAAGTTATTACACAGTTTATGTGGAATGACTTTGTGTCTTATTCCTCCTTTTATCATGCCATTAGGTGACTGAATGTGTGGGTGGTCACAACTTAAGATGTGGTTAATCACATCTTAAGTGTAATGTGTGGCAGAGTCTATATGACTACATGACATCCTAACACAGGGGCTGGCAAAGTCCAGCCCATGGGCTGAATCCAGTGCATGGTGGATTCCATTTCCCAGCAGCCCCTGCGCACATTGCTGTGGCTGGTTTCCATGGAGACCCTGGGAAGAAAAGGGCTGCAACAGCACGGGGCCAGGGTTTCCACTCAGACTAGCCTAAGCAGCACTGGCAGGGCACATGGCTGGGTGGGGAGCTGCTCTGGGTTCAGGGCTGGGATTTTGTAGTGGTGACAGCATGGTCCAGAGCTGGGGCAGATCTGCAATCTGCTGCCCCAGGGGCATGCAGGCAATGGATTGTGGTTGTGCCCTAACTCTGCCACCACTGCAAAATCCCAGAGCAGCTCCCTACCCAGCCATACACCCTGCCAGCACTGCCCTGCCCTTCCCGGGGTCTCCATGGAAACTGGCCACAGCAATACGTGCATGGGATGCTGGGAAATGGAGTCTGGCTTCTGGCTGGCTCCACCATTTTGCCCACCGCTGCCCTAACAGATAAAGCAAAATTTATCTTTACTTTTCTAATTTAAGGTATTTTATGAATAAATAATCTGATACAACAGAATTCTCTAGTTTGGCTACTGAAGATATATAATTCAGTGACTGTAAACTAAATGTAGAAAGATTCAAACTAAAAATAAAGTGCTACTTTTTGAATATCCATTGGAGCTCTTTATCAAGAGATACAGTAGATATTCCATCACCTTAAGTCTTTAAAACCAGATTTGATATCTTTCTGAATTGCATACTTTAATTTAGTAGTGATGCAGGAATTATTGGGCAATGTTCTATAGTTGTATGGTATTATGGTGAAATTAAGTGCTATAGCTATTTTCTGCCTTAAAATCCATAGGTAAATTCCTGGTTCCCATCAATACTGAAGAAAGGTTTGCCTTTCATTGGAGTCAAGATTTCACTATGTGAATCTAGTAATTTTTCCTAGATCATTTTTCTTAGGATAGAGATATCTGCTATGACCATCTCACCATGGAATTAAAAAAATGGCTGCTTTCCTATGCATCAGCTGCTCTGGGGTAACTGCCTCTGTGTTTACTCATACGCCTTGGTAAGAAGAAGCCAAACTACAGCACTTTACCCCTCTGCCACTAAGGGATAACATTTCACTTACAGAAAGGTAAAAGCATGCACATGGGCAGTTACAGGGGAGCAGCTGATACAAAAATCTGCTGCTCTTTTTAATGTGTAGTTAGTTGTTTGTAGATCCATATCCTGGCTTTCTAGTTCACTTCTTTTCCAATATGCTGTTTCTGCCTAATTCTCTATGGCTTTGTGCTTGGGGAAAATGAGTAAAACAATAGGAGTAAAACTACCAAAACAGAATCATGGGGCTGAAAGAGACCTCAGATCCAGCACTATTTTCACAACTTCTTTATACAGATGCAACTATATAGACAGTAGGGCTGTATGAAATTTCCCCAGGTGTTTCATTTCAAAGCTGTTTTGACGCATTTCAAGCTTGGAATAGTGAAATCAAAATGAAACAAAAGCCTTCGAAACAGCTTCAGAATGAAACAAGGGCACTCAAAATGTTTCAAAAGTTGCAAAATGATTCAAGTTTTGAAGCCGGGCCTACTTGGCTTCAGCGCCAGTCCCAGCTGGCAGCAGCAGCAGATGTCATCCAGCACAGATCATGGGGCTGTGCCCCCTGGGAGGATTCTAGCACAGCTCCCAGGCTTCCCAGGGGTGCAGGCCCCTGGGTCTGCATGCCAGACGACAGCATGCTGTTGCTGCTGGCTGGGGACAGCAGCAGCACCAATCTGCCCAGTGCTGAGCATGGGCTGTGATCAGCACTGGTCCCAGGCAGCAGCAGCAGCCCCCATCATCCAGCAAGCAGACTGAGGCTTGTACCCCCAGGAGGAGTCTGGCACAGCCCTCCAGCCCTCCTAGGGGTATCGGTGGACCCCTGATCTGCCTGCTGGATGACAGGAAGTTGCTGCTGCCAGAAAGTGACAGGAGGTTTGTAAACAACTTGAGGTTGCACCTGTATCTTTGAAACTTGGCAAGCTTCATGCCTTCAGAAGGGGCTAACACTCCTGCAAGTTTTATCTGAATCAGGCAAGAAATGACAACATTTTAGGCATTTTCATGATTCCCCATTATAGCCTATGAGCAAAACTTCAAAACAGCATTGAAACAGTGAAACAGTTTCAATAAAACAAAACAGAACAGTGCTTTCAAAACAAAATGAAACTTGAAATGAAACACTGTTCCGTTGAAATGTAACTCGAAGCAGAATGGTACTGTTTTGCAAAGCCCTAATAGACAAGATATAAGCAATGGAAAATCAAACCCTTTATGTTTTTTTTCTGTGCCAGGATTATTATCTGTCATTGTAAGTGATTTCATAGTAGGGCTCTCTCTTTTTGTGCCTCGTATTTGAGTAGTTCATCATCCTCTTTTAGCAGTGTTGCCTTACTTGTTATAAATTGTGATGATAGATGGTCGATAGCTTAGTGTAGCTCTGTGGCATTCTGGAAATGCATACCCACCCTCTTGCACTGTTGTTTTCTTCCTTTATCATTCAGTACCATATTAATGTATTAAATGCCCATAAAACTGTGTGGATAGGAGTGTTTAAATGTTTTATTGTACTACCTAAAAAGCTATTCCTTTATAAATGAGCAAAGGCATTGATTACATCTGCATATTCTTTGCCTATTTCCAAACGATTTAAAAATGTGTACAGACGGTTCTCTTGACAAACGTGTTAAAAAACTGCATTTAAAAAATCCCTTTTGCTATACTGGGTGGAAACGTCCTTCATTTCTCACAGAAGCATCAAATATTTAACAAGAATTAACACATTTCAAAGAACAGATTGTCATAAGAAATAGCTTTTTCCAAATAATTTAATGATTTCTACAGTTTCATTAACTATATTATGTAGGAGCAGGCATTATCATTATTGTAAAAGTGAACACATTTGGAATCTAGATGCCACTTCACTTCCTTTCTAGGCTACAATGGAGCTTAGCCAGGCTAGATTCAGTGAAACCCCAATTTAGGCACATATGGAGATTTGTAGTCACTTAATGGGGGGGGGGGAGGGAGGGAAGTATCTTTATCTCTTGGCACCATAAAAGAGCATGTTTTTTAGCTTTTGTTCTCATCAGATTAGGGGTTTAATATATGGTGTTCAATACTTTTTGGAGTGAAGTATAGTTAGTTCATAGGCTTTTTTGACTCAAGTGCTTTAACAGCCTTCGTATAGTTTGATCATTCTAAAAGCTATGCATTAGAACAACAATTTAAAGCAAACATTAAAAACACATAATTTTTTGTTCTTTTTTTTTTTTTATAACCGGTTCAGAGCACCTTGTACAGTATAAAAGCCTACCATTTATATCAGTGTGCTATAGATCAGGCATATTGACATGATCCTGCGCTGAACTCCATGGAAGTCCACTTTTGTTCCTCTGTGGAGCTGCACTGCATTTACTGGGGCCTTGCCTGAAAGGATGTCTGAGCCTGTGCAGAACTCACTTTAGGCTCTAGTCAGGCAGTTTAGACTCTTACAAAATATAGGTACACCAGAAAAAAAATTATCTAGTTGAAACAAATACTACTTGAATGAAAGCAGTGATATCAATATGATGAAAGGCTACTGCCATAAATCATTCAGCTCTAGTTGATTTTCTTGAAAGAGCCAGTACTTATTGATTAATTTATTAAGCAAATAATGTCCAACCAAAACTGATGCTCAGATTCTGCCAAAAATTGCAATGTAGTAGTGAATAGTTTTTGACCAACTCTTTCAATTAATCACATTGTTAATGGAAGTGGGAAACAGAAAAGGTAAAAAAAAATGCACATAGAATTTTTTTGTATTTTAAATAATGTGGACCTATACTTTAGGAGGGAACTTGTCTCCATTGGTACAATGGAACTTCTTCATTATTTCACCAGTCCCTAGACATGCCAAATGAAGCTCAAAGCTCCACCAGCAGGACAATATAAAAAGACAAAGTAAAAGCTAGTCTTTGCTCCAAAAGCTTACAGTCTAAACAGACAAGCCATATGAAAGTTTGAACAGAAATACAATAGAGTCAAGCTCTTATGGTCTTCAATCACGCATTCCCAGCAATATCCACTGAGCCATATTTTTCATCCTTTGATCTGCCTTTTTGCAGCTCTCTTGTACTTCTATAGGTACCAAGACAAAATAATCCTTTTGAAGGATAATGAATATGTGTAGTCCTTGCAAGGAGAGAGTGGCATAAAGTAGAGGATCTCCTTGAACCTTTTCTTTCAGGTTCCTTCCCACTCCCATCAAAGTCATCTAAAGACCAGACACAATCTGTATTTTTTTTTACAGAGGCTGCTTACTCCTTGCTGCTCAGCATTTCAGTGCTAGGTTATCCTTTGCCAAATGACATTTCTGAAGGGATTTAGAGATCAGTAACACTGGCAGGTGACTTTTTAGATCATTTAGAACTATTACTTTAAGACTTTTAACTCACCTTTGAATTTTTTGCAATATTACATAAAAGAGTGCCTCCATCTGTGCTAATTGATGTTTTGTCTAGAACTACCACAGCTTATACATTGGTTTATTTATGTTCAGCAGTGTCCTAAAGGGTATGCACTACTGAAGCTAAACTAGAGTTTTGACAAGGGAGCAAGCAAGAATCAAAAGAATGAGATTTGGAGTCAATTCATATTATTTGGGACTGTTGGGAATTTTTTTAGGGGGTGGGGGGAGGGGACATGGTAGGGGCAGTGGTTATCTTCCAGGAAGTTTATATGGGCATATTTTAATCAGAACATATGGTAATATTATTTATTTGCTTGTGCAGTACCCAAGACATTAGCAGCATTCTTGTCTTTTCAGCAGTTCCTTTTTATTTTTATAGGATGCTTTATGAGTGTGGTGTATAAGATAAAGTAAGTGGATGCTACTGGACAAATAATCTGGAATCACTGGGAGGACTAATAGGCCTTTTCCTGTTTCCAATAATTTATTTAAAATTTTCTGACCTGGACTACACTACAGATTTGCTGGTATAATTGTGTCATTTAAAAAGTGTTAAAAATAACCATCTGGCACCAAACCGACCTGGTTGTGCTGGCAGAAGTTTAACTGCACACACAGTTATACTGGTGAAATAGGTTTTTTGCTAGTATGATTTATTTTGTTCATGCAACTGGCATAAGCACTCTGTTGTTAGTAAAACCTGCATCTCCTTCTGGAGGATTTGTTGATACAGCTACACCAGTACATTTGTGTACTACATATCAGCAAACCTTCACTAATGTAGATAAGGCTTTTGCTTTAGTTTTCATACTATGCACATCACTAGCATTTTTGGTGCATAGTATAAACAGCAATAGCCTAACTCAATATTTGGCAATATTAGTTGCAGGGGACATGTTGCATTGATTCTGTAGGAAATAAACTTTTTCCTATTCCATCCAAAACACAAATATAGTTGTCTGACTTTTCCTTTTTTTTCCCAGTTGAGGTTATACTTCTGAAGGTGCATACAGCTGGCTGGGAATTTTTTATCAGTCTTCCCTTAGCCAGTGTTATCTCCTTGCTACCAACACACAACAATAACAGGACTCCGTACTCCAAATTTCAGTGGCGGCCCTCACACACTTGCCCAGCTCCTGATGGTCCAAAAGGCATGGATTTGTGGACAACATCCAGCTTGTGGACCATATGGTTGACATCCCTTATTTATCTCATCTATCATACAGTGGACCAGCATTGGGCAACAAGGGTGATCAGAGGTATGAAGGAGCTTCCATACGAGAAGAGACTAAATAGGCTAGGATTTTTAGCTTAGAAAAGTGACTTTTGAGGAGGCTTATAATAGAGCCCTATAAAATATTAAATGGTGCATTACAAGCAATATATAACTATTATTATTTATTCTTTACAATCTTTCAAAATACTAGAACTGGGGAAAACAACATGAAAATATTAGAAAGCAAGTTTATAACCAAAAAGAGAAAGGTGTCTCCCCCCTCTCCCCCCTCCAGTATACAGTTAACTTGTAGAACTCATTGCCACAAGATGTTTTGGAGGCTGGTGGTGTAATCCAGCTCAAAATGGGGTTTGACAAATTCTTGGAGGAAAGATCCATCAGTGGGTATTGAACATGGGAGGCAGGGTTTCAGCCTCAAACCCAGAACTTCTTAATTTTTTATACACTGGAAGCTGTAAAGGGAGAGGAGCAGGAGCTGGAAAATTCTGGGTATGCAAAGTTTACCGTCTTCCTCAGCATTCCTACTCTGCCACTGTGAGACAGGATATAGAGTTAGATGGACCCATGAACTGAAAAATGGCATATTTTGGTTCTTATGGCTCAAGAGTTGCCTTTTATCTTAGATTTGAAGTTGACAAAATCACCCATCTTTTATCAGTACAGGGTTTGTTATCTTTTCCCAGATCCTATCATCTCTTGTCTCAACTTATCTGTTTGTACTGAGTTTTGGGATTATTGATTAGACAAAACTTAACACTTGTATGTAAGTTGAAAGTTTTATTTTTTCAGAATCCAGGTATAATTCTGCATCTTATGAGGGTTAAAACTAGTTCTATAATTTGCAATTTACCCATTATGTCTAAGTAAGTGAAGGCAGGGTGTCAAATCATCACTCCCCATTCATTCCATAAGCCACAGCCAAGAAGCTGTAGTTTGAACAGCCAACCCTTATATAGTACAAAGTCAGCATATTTAATACTAAGCAACCTCCTATTACTGCTCAGACAAAAGGACTGTCTGCCCTTGGAATGAGAGTATCAGAACCAAAGAGTTTTGTAACATCATTACTTTCTGGATTCTATCGCAAAAAATAGGCCTGACAATCTGGCATTGAATGCTTAATAACCTATGAGCTCAGTAAAGAATTCAGTTGTAAACTGTGAAAAAGAACTCTGAAGCCTCCTATACAGGATGCACGCAATCTAAATAGTCCTGTGTGCCAGATGAGCGGTGTGGGGTTGGTCCATGGGCTGTATCCTGGAAACGGAGTTGGTCTGCAGGCCTGATTCAACATATGTTTAGCCCATGGGGTTGGTCCATGGGTGTGATCCGGCTTAGGCCTGCACGCAGGACCTAATTGGAGCCTGACCCTGCATGATGACATGGTATGATGTGTCCATATCATCTTGTCCATAGGGCATGCCATGGGTCCAGAATTTGGGGCTGGCGGAGTGATAACAGTATTCATTGCCACAGCTCCAGAGCTGCTGCAGTTAGTGCTGCCACTGCTCCCCTACAACCTAATTTCTGAGCTCATGGAAATCCCTGTGGGCCAGATGATATGGCTACACAAACTTGATCTGGCCCATGGGCCATAGATTGAGCATCACTGTTATAGACTCATAAAGCACTTCATCATTTCTGTCTGTAACTAAACAATCATGCATACCAAAATATTTGGGCACATTTTCCTAGCTACATGTTAAAAAGCCAAAGGTTTTCTATTTATTTTCTTTTTAACAGTATGTTTAAGTTTCAATTTCTTTTCTAACAGCAACTATGTTAGGTTACATTTGTCGACTCCATTACAGTGGTGACAGACTATAGCCAGAGCTCACTGACTTATGCATCTTTTGGATTTGCAAATTCACCTTAGAAGATATGATCAGCTGCAGTCACAGTCCTATGCATGTCTCTCTCTAGAGAAAGGTGGGGTGTAAGAAGAAAGAAACCTCAAACAGTTCAGAAAAGTTTTACTGAAATGTGGCTCATTTAAATGAATTTTTTGAACCATTTGAGGTTCACCTTGCACTGCTGACTGCCCCAAGGGGATTCATACTCGAGGTACTGCATTTTGACTTATTCCTGACACACTTGTACTTAGTGTTAATAACTGCTATTTAATCATATATTACATTTCAATTAAAATACAAATTACAATTTCTTCTCAGTTGCAATTTTTCTTATTTCAAAAATATGCCAGGCTGAAGCTTTTCACAAATATTTTGCTCCCTGGTTGTCTTGCATTTCTAACCCCGCTTGATCCCTTCTTGTTGCATTGTGCAACTCCTAATTTTAATAGCACACCCACCTACTCTCTGTTATTTTTTACTTCAACTTTGTATTTGATAATAATTATTACAATATTTGCTATGCTCTACATTTAGCTTCTTATGAAAAATGAGGGGAGGGGGAGGGTTTCACTGCAGGGAATATTTAGAACCTGGCTATATCTACACAAGAGAAGAACAATGCTGGCAATTTTTTTTTAAAATCAATGACTAGTCACTCAATGTAAAGACTGTATTCTAGAACTAGGTAAATTGTAATGAAATATTTTGATGTATATGTGCCTAAAGAGCAATGACCAGGAAACGGTATATTAAACTCCTTGAATCTATATTAATAGGACTCTGTCACAGGGTAATCTGACCCTTTAAAGGAGTTAATTCTTTGCTTCACCTGTTCCAGCTGCAGCCAGCTCCCCAAGCAGAAGGAATGAGTGCAAAGGACATTTGCTAGAAGAAACCTGTAACTTGGAACCAGTCCTGCTGAGAGATATAAGGGGAAACTTGTGCTTTCTCAAGTGAAAGGTACATAGAAATAGGATAGTTTATAATAAAGCTAGTTGTACCTGTAGCTAAAGCTTACTGAAAAGAAAGCTTCAGTATGGAGAAAGCTAAAAACTCTGTGCTGGGGTTGGAAGCCATTGTGATGTCTGGATGGAAGACCTGTGTATGTTTCTGAGCTTTATGTTTAAAAACCTGGACAAAAAGTGAGGTGAAGGTGGAAATACAATTTACTGGGTCAATAAATAGAAAGTGAATGGAAATAAATAGAAAACAAGTCAGTGACAGAGCTCTAAGTTGAACCAGACAAACCTTTCTACAGAGCTCTTTCTGAGCTAATTTAAGAAATACATCT
>NW_017728948.1:49179022-49194565 GCF_001723895.1 Crocodylus porosus
GAGGGAAGTCAGGGGGAGAGATAAAGAGTCTGCAGTAGCACTTTAAAATAATGCCTTCTCCTGGATAATTATCTGAAGTTATAACTTGGCTATCTTTTTTTCCCTTCCAGTGGTTATTTCTGAAGAAGTCCTAATAAGTTTAGCCTCAAAAACCTCATATTTCAATAATAGGAAGAAAATGCAAAGTAGGTAGTGAGAGAAGATTCACAGAATAGTCTAGCAAGAGCTTACATGTGCATCCATATATCCCAAGTTCCCTTGAATAAGATGGGTGGAGAATCAATTTCTACATTTCACAGATGGAGAAACTTGGGTATAGAGAGAGAAATGCAAAGACTTCCAAGCTGGGGTTTTGAAAATTAGCAACTTCTATTTAGTGATTTTCACAGTTGCTGAATGTACAATTCTGTCTGGAGATCCAGGATCTCACTGGCTTAGTTTTGTGTTTTATTTTACACTTCTTTAGCTTCATTAATTTTAGTAGTATAGTATTATAAATGAGTCACAAGATGGTGCTTGTCTATCAACAGCATCATACTTTTCACAAAAGGCATTAAAAAATATGAGGTGTCTGTTGAAATTGTATTTAAGTGTACATGAAAAGATATTGAAGTGTACATTCCAGCATGGTATGTTAAAAAGCTATTACTTTATTTTTTGCACTGGGCCTTTGTAGTTGCTGAGTATCTAAACTCAAATTTTCCTCATCTATATTTACCCACGGTGTACCCCAGAGGACACTACTATATTAGAGAAAAAATTATGCTATTTACTTGTATCCTCTGGAGTCTGAACTATCAATAACTCTTTGCATTCAGAAATCTTTGTAGCTGTGAGTCAGAGATGACCTTTTTTAGCATGGACTAAGGGCTGTAGCAGGGAGTGAATCTGTCCTTGAATTGTGAACTAAACTTTTTCACTTCGATCTCCTGTGACATTTATCACCAAGGTTGTGGTTTTACTTGTTACATGCTGTGGCAATAAGATTTCATGTAACTTTAATCAAATACAATACTTTCATTTAATCATTCTTATTTTCATCTTCACCTCCTGTGAAGACTTATTCAAACTGAATTAATTGCTTCCTATAACATTGAACCAAACCTTGAGCTCCAAAGGCAAACTCAATGGGAGTTCTGCCTTGAAGCTCTAACTGAAAACTGTATAAGAAATAATGTGGGCAGATAAAGTTCATTCCTACAGTCTGGCTTTTTCAGCCAGTTCTGGTCTGTATGGGCATATTTCCATTGTGTAACACCTTTGCTAGATGTATCTAAGGTAACTCCTTTTTCCTTTGATCACAACCATGTTGAGATGCTGTCCCACAAATCTTAATTGTGACACTGATGTAGGGATCTTAATGGAAATGACATGTCCCAATAATATGCAGTGCAGTTAGACCAGCATAAGAGTTTGAGGGGAAGTCTGTTATTTTGAAAATGTTCACCCTAGAGAATCTGTCATGGTTTTTTAGCCACAGAGCAGCGAGGAGGGGTGCAGAGTGCCTCAGCCAGCTGCTCGCCAGGGCTACACGTGCTTCAGCAGGGGGGGTCCACAGTGGAGCCCTTTCACTGAGGCATGCAGAAACAAGGGGAAAGCTAGCATGGGCTGTCTGCCTCCTGTCCCAAGCCACGCTGCAGCCCAGCCAGGGTGCAGGGTGCCTCAATGTGGGGGCTCTGCAGTTGCCTGGGCTGCCTGCTTCCCTGTCTCCATGTTTGTCCTAGTGCACAGCACTTTGGTATACTTTGTGCCACTTTTTTTCAGGGTTTATATTTTGGTACCAGGAAATCCTGGTAGCAAATATTTCTCAAGCGCTGCAAACGAGGAGTGCAGGGCACGGTTTAACATGCAACATGGTTTGCAACTCCAGAAACTGCCCATGCCTGTACATCTGGATCTGGCCTTAAAGCCCTGGAAAGGCATTTTAAATGTGCACTTACACCAAAATACCTGCTCATAACACATTTAAGGGGAGGTAGCACTTACGTACTTTTTACACACAGCTGACATTTCTGTATGTTAAATGCAAAATAGATAGTCCCATAAATGGGTGCACATACAATTACCTGATTATTGTATGCAAAGATAAAGTTCGCATTCCAAGCAACTAAATGTGCAAGCGTTGCAGGTACAATTTTTGTAGACCAACATATGCAAACATAAGTAAATTAATGTATACAAAACATTTTAAAAAATTGATTTACTCAGAAGATGCCTAGATTTTTGCACTAAATGACTTCTGGACCCTATAACAATGAAAATCTACAATGTATAGAGGTTTCCCTTTCTCAAGACTACATTCTTAATTTGCCAGCTACACCTAATGTAAATAAGAGAATAAATCACAGCCATGTTGATTGTAACAGAAAAATGAAGACTTAATGCCTTGGTATATCCATCTAGATCCTAGTACTCAAGTCTCTGGCTGCTTTCTTGGAAACTCATGAAACAGAAATGTATTTTGATTTTTTTTGGCAGCAAATAAAGTAGTATGAAAATCACTTTTGTCATTTGAATTTACTGTTTTTGGAGGAGGGTTTCAATTCAAGTTAGCATGACCTATTCTCATACTATTTTTACTATAGCTACTTTATCTAAGCATGTTAAGAGATAAGGTATTAGAAACCATGAATTTCTGTTCACTTATGGCACAGCTTGAATCAAATACCAAAATTTACTTACTGAAGAACTGAGTAATCATACAAATCTGAATTTATACATGGAAACAAGGAAAAATATCTGCATATATTAAATGGTCACTTGCAGCATGGAAATAAAAGCACTACAGCCATTTAGTAAATTACAGTTATGTTCAACATTATAGAAACAACTGTGTGGATTTACTGTATCATCAGGATTTTTAAGAAGTTTAAAATGTGATAATTAATTCAAATACTAGAAAAAGGTGTGTTCATGCTTAGCGGAGAATACAGTATTACCCTTATTGTCATTATGTCCAAAGTTAGATAAGAATCTTGTCTCTTGTAAAGAAACTTGTTCACATTTTCAGAGGCTATTTCTGCAAGAAAGCAGCCTCTAGATTTGATCTTCTTAAGAATAGGATATCATAGCCATGTTCTTATTGAATTTGACCTCTGCTGTTCTGAGCTGTCCTCAGAAGGCAATACAGCACATTAATGAGAAATGCCCTTACCATTTTGAATGGGATGGTGTTCTTCTAGTGAGTATATAATTGATTCTAAAAACATTTTGCAGAGATGTTCTTGTAATATAATATTGTATTTTCTTATCTATTTCCACAGAAAAATATAAAAGATCAAAAGTGCTCAATGCATTGCTTCAGGGGTATACGTGGTAGCTGTATCTGTCTGAAACAAAAAGACATACAAAAAACTAGAACTCTTGGTTACAAAGTGATACCTTTTAGTAGACCAACTGGATGTATGAAAATTCAATGCATTGCTTTGAATTTACATACACATACACACATTATATATATAACTAAAATATATAAATTGGATAACAGGATACAAATAACCAAAAGTTGATAAATTATTGGTGATAGCAGGACAAAAAACAAAAAAGGTTTTTCTTTCTGAAAAAATTCATATAAAATATTATTACTTCCTGGTAAAACAGTTATCCTCTCTGAAAGAATGTGAAACATACCATGTTAAACCTAAGAAGCATGAAGTATACTTGTTGGAGATTTGCTGCTTTCTGCATTGTGGACAATTTCTTTACTCTAGGAAAACTGGTCACCCAAACTGATACGACAATTTTCTGACTAGCTAATTGAAGATAACTTATATTTTTGAGTTCAGCATGGCATTTTAATTCTCATTACATGATTTCATTCCAGATGATTATTTTAAACTAATATTATCTCTTGAACATGTTTTTAGTTATTACCAATGAGTTAATTTAAGAGAACTTTTGCAAATAATTCTTAGGTTTTCCAAAAGGTCATGTCATAGACAGTCAACTCATGTAAAAGGATGCAAGGTATTCTATTGACTAGGGATGACTTGGGGACAGGACAACCTACTAAAGACCTCTCCTGATATTCCTTCAGACTGCTCAGGATATTGCAGCGCCAACTGTTATATGTAGGCAAAAAGGGTATGTATAATTTAAATGGCTACATTTCGGAGGTTGGAGTGCCCACAATGGTCTAGCAAACATACGAAAGGCAACTTTTTGGTGGGTTATTTTTTTTTTGGTGATATCTTTTATGAGACCAACTATGTGATTGTGGGAGAAGTTTGACAGGTTTTCAGGCACAAAGCACCTTTTAGGTAGAAACTGTGAAGAATATGAAGGGCATGGGGCCACAAAGCAAATGTTATAATGGGTAAGCTGAATATATCATTGAATGGTTGCCTTAATGTATGAAGAACTAAAAGAGGAGGAAGCTTGGATAAAGAGGAAGTGAGGTTCTCTGGCTACCATCTCTCAAGGCAAATTGCAAGGTGTTCTCCTAGAAGATTGGTGTGAGAATCCTGGACCAAACCTGCCTGGAAGAGAAGATGGTGATTAGACTTGCCTAGAGAAGAAGA
Source organism: Crocodylus porosus (assembly GCF_001723895.1). Taxonomy (NCBI): domain Eukaryota; kingdom Metazoa; phylum Chordata; order Crocodylia; family Crocodylidae; genus Crocodylus; species Crocodylus porosus. Next base: position 49,183,543 of record NW_017728948.1, read on the forward strand.
GCTGAAACTGACAAGCCTTTCTGAAGAAGAGGCAGTTTGTCCAGGTTTAGTTAAAGGAGAGGAGCAAGAATACATCAGATATGCTGGATAAGAGTGAGCTCTGCATTACCCAAGAGAGGACAGTTATCAGACAGAAAAAGAGGAAATCATAAACTTTGCTTGATTTCAAGAGCTGAAGATCTGTCTGTCCTAGGTGTTTAGGTGTCTGGACGTAGAGCTATGGATTACCTGGGTACTTAGGTCCTTGTTACATGTCAATGTTGGGTGGCTTCTGGAGCTCTTAAACTCTAGATTGTCCACACATTACATTATAACCTCATAAATCTGGCATGCTTGGGACCTAGCTCCTGCTGGAAATTTGAAAATTCTGGATTTTTGAAAAAGTGAGGCTAGGGCTGGGGAAGGTGGGGAGGGGCATGGTGTAGTCCAGCAGCTGCAGGCAGGTGGTATCAGCCACTACCGGGGCTACAGGACGGAGCAAAATGGAGGGAACTGTAAGTGAGTCCGGGGTGCAGGGTGGGAGGGTGTGGGTCTTGCTGCTACATGCACCCTGGGATGGCTGCAAGCTGGGGGGTTGTGCCAGGCTCTTCTTGTGGGGGGGGGGCACGTGCCCCCAGATCTGCACTCCAGACAAGAAGAGGCTGCCACTGCAGGCTAGGGCTGGTGGCGGCACCAGGCTCTTCCTGGCTCTGGGGGGCATCCCACACCCACTTACAGTTCTCTCCACTGTGCTCCCTGCTGCAGCTCCAGGGGCGGCAGGTGCCACCTGCCTGCATTACCAGATTTCTGAGAATTCCAGAATTTTGAGTGCAGGATTTATGAGGTTTTACAGTAGCATTTTTAAGTGGCTTAAAGCACTTAATATACAGGTCAAAGTTATGCCACTCCGTGGCAGGATTAGCTCTTGATCCACCTAACCCAACTTCTGTTTCATTAGAGTGTGGTCATTCCCCACAGATGTACCACTCAAATTGAAGGTGTGACTGAAACCTAGAACTCAGTTGATCAGGATTTGGGCAGCTCACAGAGTAATCGTGTAAGGGCCTTGTTACATTTGTTTTTACAAAAAGTCACTTCAGGTATAACTGCATATTCTGGAAAGGTTCCAAGATACAGGAGAATCATAAGGTCACTAGTAAGATCTTTCCTCATAATAATAATGTCCATCAACTGCTCATAATAGCTATCTCCATCTACTGCCTTGCTACAAGTCACTTTTTTGTGTTGTTTGTTGTGCCTTCCCTCATTTGATTCCCCCTCTTCAAGTATTTTAGCTTTAAGATATTTACACTACACTGGGTCTGAAGTGCCTGATATTGATGTTCTTTGTAATGGCTTATATATAGAGAGACAAAGTAAATGAACATGTTCCAAATATACATTGTGTTCAGAAGCTAAACATTCTGTTTATCTGTACATTTTTTCCTTGAAAGGCAAGACACTTGCATGCAAGAGGCAGTGTGGTTTAACAACAAAACACTGGACAGGAGATAGGAGGCCAGATTTTATCCCTTACACAGCCTGCTGTGATCTTCCTCAGATGGCTTCACCTACATTTTTCCTTTCCGTCCTCTTTTTTTTTTTCTCTATTTAGATTATATGGGTTGCCTCATACTGTATATTATACAATACTCATATTGTATAATGCTTGATGCAAGAGGGCTTTGATTTCAGTTGGGGCCTTGAGGCATTACTGTAATATCTATCTATCTATCTATCTAGGTATGTTATACTACCATATTTGCTTGGATATAAGATTACCCTGAATATAAGACAACCCTCGCCCCACAACACAATTAGATTCTATATGTGGAATATATATGTATTTGTTATATTTTTCCCAGTATAGAATTGGAAGTTTGCCTTGAATTTGTCCCCTCCCACTGCTACAGCATGAAAAATAAATCTGGGAGTGGAGGGAAGTCAGATGATCCCCTTGCTCTCCCTCTGCAGCCCTTTTACCCCTGCCACCTTACTGTCAGCCCTCCCCCTACTCTCAGCCCCGCCCCACTTACTGTCAGGCTTTGCTCTCCCTTACCATGTGGAGATGAGTATAACGTTTTTTAAAACACTGACTTTGAAATAAACATGCCTGTAGAAATTTGGTTCATCCAGAATTCGTGCATTTTACCTTTTTTGAAACTGCTGCTAGTTTTAGCATAGGTACTCCATAAACACACTTTTAAGTAGCACTTCTGTACCTACTTATATACAATGCAAACTATGCATGATATTAATCTAAAGCCAAAAAGTTTATGAATTACTATATAGTTAATTGGGCTGGTCCCCAGCACAGTCAACAGCATTTCAAGCCATGGTGACCCAATAGCCCACCACTGCACAGTATGTGTGTTCTCCAGATGCTCCCCAGCAAAATAGCCATATCTTAATTAGTGCCCCCACTCATGACTGGAACTGGGTGTTCTTGTCATGAGTCCTGGAAACCTCCAAAAAGTATATGCAGATAAGGAGCAGAGCAACCTGGTCCAGCTCCACTTCATGGAGGGTGGAGCCATATTAATCATATGAGACAAGCTGGAAGAAGGGGAAACAGGGATTTTGAGTTAGCCATTGGGGGTCTCCATTTGGTGATGTTTGTCAGACACTTAAGGTTGGTGAAAAAACAGGAAAAAAGAGGAATGATTGGAAATGGGATAGATAGTGTATCTCAGCTGTGGAAGTGAAGAGAACATCAAAATGTATTTGGTGTAATGGCTCCCCATTACTTTAAAAAGACTTAACACTGGCGGGGGGGAGGAGAGATTGCAATGGTCAACAGCATGTATCTTATTCAGATAAGCCTTTTTGGCTAAGATCAAATGTAGCACCAGGGGGAGGTTCTCTCTGTCTCTGTGTGTGTGTGTGTGTGTCTCTCACACACACGCACATGCATGCGCGCGCACACACCCACACACACACACACACACTCTATCAACATGTTTGCCCAGTCTGCGTCATATCTTTTATAGGCATGCTCAGTGTTGGCTGCATTTAAATCAACTTCATAATTGGGTTGCATTACTGAGACATGCTGCTTTTGGCAGCAGTTTAGTGATAGACAATGTATTTAATGAGGTTTCCTTGTATGCAAATGGAAGAGGAGGAACTTTTCCCCCAGGGTGATAAGAGAAAGAAACCTTATCTTATATTTGAGTAAATACAGTGATAATCAGCAACTATGAATTCTAACTAGGCACATTTTAACAACTTGCTACTTATGTTTCCCTGGTCAACAATCTGTATAACTTTAGTTGTATATACATACATGTAGCCACAGCTTGGCTGTTCACTCTAAGGATGGAGGACTTTATTTTTACCTTTTAAAAAGGCGTATCTTGTTAAGCATGCAATATTGTTCACCGTCAGTAATACCTGGGGATTACTCAGTGTTACAAAAGGGGCTATTTTCATGGACTGTCCCAGTGCATATAATTGGGTTATGTTAGCATTGTGGAGAGCTGCTGGCTGGACAGTTCTATCATGCAGCTAGATGCAAGTTTAATTTAATTAGCTGACCAAAAATACTGCTGATTTTCAAATACCTACTGAATGAAGAAAATTACTTTTTGGACTTATTCTAAGATTTCATAGGCAAACAAGCTAAAGTGTGGGGTTTATTTTTTAGAAAAAATGTATGTTTTTTACATATCCAAGATCTTTCTAATTAACATAGATTAATCCAGCTTGCCTCTAAAGCAAAACATGATGAGTTTGTCTGGAATTTTACAGGTGACTAACTACTATGCTTATCTTATTAACACAATGCTCCTTGAAAATCTGTGATAATATTACAATTCAAATTAAAGTGTTAGGTCCAATATTTAGGTCTGGCAGAGTATTGTTTAGCACAGGGTAGGAGTCAAATCTGGCTGAATGCCTTGCTTTACCATCTGCCACTGATCTGGACACAACTTTTATATTTCAGAATAGCCCGTGAACCTTTCTGAATGATATTTAGTTCACATGCTTCCAGAAATATGACACTAGTCTGTCACCAGTGCCTTTCCACTTTCAAGGCTTACTGCAAGACTCTCCCTTTTGACAAAATTTCTCCCCTATAACTAAATACAGACATGCACACTCTCACACAAACTACAGGCAGTCCTCGCACTTACGGCAGGTTATGTCCCTGGAAAAGGCACTGTAAGTTGAAACGATGTAAGTCGAATCTGATTTTCCAATAGAAACAATGTTATAATAAGGGGTTACGTTCCTGACCAAGGGCCTGACACCCAATTTTTTACAAAAATGACCATGAACACCATATTAAAATCAATTATAAATGATTTACTCTGTACAGTAAAAAGCTTTCCAAAGTGTATATAAATTGATTAAACAGGGCAATACAGTAACTAATCCAACAAAATGTTATTTAATCAAAAGGTAAAGGAACACCTTCATCAGGGTCATGGAATTCAGAAGGGCTTCTTTGGGCAGATTTTGGGGAGATTTAGGGTCACTTGATGGCTTTTTGAGAAACTGATCCAGGGATGTTTGTTTTGCTGCCCTCTTTTTCTCATTGTAAATTTCCCTGTAATGGTGTAAGTGTGAGGATCCAGCACTGCAATTAATAACATGGGTGTAAATGGCGGAGCACTGCAAGTGTGAATCACCTTAAGTTGAAACACCGTAAGTCAAGGACTGCCTGTAAGGACATTAGATTAAAGAATGTTAATTTTGCAAAGTTATGCATTCAAAGGTAGGCAGAGCTAGAGAAAAAAAGTAGCTATTCCACTTTTCCACTTATCCTAATTTTTCAGTGTGTGGTTTCCATGCCTTATCTATTTCACTTCTCTCTAATTCAGCTCTATAACATAATTGTTAATGTTCCCATGGGCTTTCATTGTAATATCTAAGTGCTTTATTAATATTAATGAATGTATCCTCACAGCACCCGGTTGGGTGAGAAGATCATATGATCTCCATTATGGAGATGAGGAACACAAGCACAGGGACATTAATGTCAAATGTTCCCATTATTTTTGTACTTCCCATCTGAAACACGTATGGTATATTTTTTCCTGAAAAATAAATACTTTCTAGCACTTTATTTTTTTCAGAGCATGACTTCATTATGTTTAGTTGCAGCTATGACCGCTCAGCACTTCTACAGATCAGATTTTATAGGGTTCATATTTGGTGCCCAGAAGACTAGGAACACATTATTAGTAGACAACTATGTGAAGTTTGGTTCAAATGACTGGGGTATCACACAGGGATTTGCAACATAAACAGTGAGAGAATGCAGTTCTCCAGGGCAATTTTCAACTGCCTAAATCACAGAAAGACTGTCCTTTTCTTACAGCTCCCTGCCTCATTCACATTGTAGTTTCCAACTTCTGCAATAAAAGAAGCATGTATCCTACTTACATCAGCCTTCTTCATGACAGCCTGATTCATTCCCAGGACACTATTTCCATCAAGTGCAAAGTTTATTATGATGGTTTATAAGGGTAACTTTATAAACAGTGACAGACTGCTCTGATTAATTGATTTTTCTCCAGCCAGTACTTAGGTTCCTTTCTCTGGGCTGATGAATGGTACTGCTAAAGTCCTGATATACTGATCTACTGTCTGAGTTGGTTTGAGTTGTATTTTCAGTTAGCAATTTAACTATTATAGTTACATGCAGTAATAAAAGGCTAACCTGTATTGTCAGAAACTGATTTCAAACATTTTATAGTGGATGATTTTTAGGAGTGAATAACTTCATAAAGGAGAAATGAATCTCAGAGGTCACTCTGACAAATCACTTGGGTTTTGAAATACAGTATTTGATAAAATTTTCATGATGAAAGTGACCCCAAACATTAAACATTAGCTTCTCAGGGTTTGCAAACCATTAGAGAAAAGATTTAAAAATGGAATTTTCAAAAGGGGCATACATGCCCATTTCCTATTAATGAGCCCTTTAATCAGCTTTGAAAATCTCAGCTTTATATTGGAAATGCTACTGAAAAATCAAATCAGCAAATCAGGACAGCTGGCACTTCCTTTAACTTTAACATATATTTACAAAAAAAGTGTGTGTGTATACTGGGGCGGATCTAGGATTTTGAAAAGGGGGCTGCAGGTGGTGTGGTGCATCATCACATATATAATAGCACATAATTTTCTCCAGTTAAAGACAAATTACAAGCTTTACTAATATGCTAGGGGCCTAGCACTGTATTATTCAGGTTAAGATCAAAGCAAAAACAAATATAACTTTATTGGAAAGTGTCCTCATTTGCTAGATTTATATATTAAGTTAAAAAAAATACAACCAACTAGGAAAAATAGTCAAAAGATATTGTGTCATTGGTTTTATAGTTGGTTGGTTGGTAGTTGGTTCTATAGTTAAATGCACATCTTTTACTCAGATTTGTAAAACAAAATCTAGTCTTTTCAAGCATTTTCACAGTGTCTGTGATAATTTCTATCAGTCATTTCTATACCTTAGCTAATATTACCACACCTGAATTAAGGTTTTAAGCTATAGCTCAAATAGAAGAGAGAGATTATTAGATTCTTAGGAAGTCAGCTGGTATCAAGTGACCCCAGCAAGAAGTATATCCACCTGTATTTTGAAGGAGTCCAGAGTAGGTGCTTGCACCACCTCTGGGGTGAGTTTGTTCCAGACCCTGGACACATGCACTGTAAAGAACTTTTTTCTTATGTCTAGTCTAAACCAGGCTTCCTGGAGTTTATGGCTGTTAGACCTTGTTATCCCTTGGGGAGCTCTGGTGAACAGGTGTTCTCCCAGGTCCTGATGTACCCCTCTTATGTAATTGCAGGCTGCCACCAAGTCTCCCATGACCCATCTCTTCTTCAGACTGAAGAGTCCCAAGTCCCTCAGCCTCTCCTTCCTCATAGAGCCTTCCCTCCAGGCCTTGGATCATACAAGTGGCTCTCCTTTGGACTCTCTCAAGCTTCTCAACATCCTTTCTGAAGTGAGGGCCCAATACTGGATGCAGTACTCCAGCTGCGGTCTCACCAGGGCTGAGTAAAGCAGGAGGATGACTTCCCTGGTTTTGCTTGAGATGCATCGGTGGATGCACACTAGATTTTGGTTAGCTTTGCCAGCCACAGCATCACATTGGTGGCTCATATTCATCTTGTGGTCAACCAAGACCCCCATGTCCCTTTCGGTCATGGTGCTAGTGAGTGTAGCACTGCCAAGCCTGTAAGTATGCTGGGGGATCTTCTTACTGAGGTGCAGCACCTTGCACTTCTGTGCATTGAAGGCCATCCAGTTTTGGTTGGCCCACCTTGAGAATGTGTCCAAGTTGTCCTGTATCCCTAGCCCTTCCCCCATAATTTGGTATTGTCCACAAACTTGGCCGGTTCACATCTGACTCCCAAATCCAGATCATTGATGAAGATGTTAAAGAGTACTGGCCCAAGTACCAAGCCCTGAGGAACTCCACTGGTAACCCTGTGCCACTTTGATTTGCTCTCTTCAACTAGTACTCTTTGGTCCGACCCCATAGACAGTTGACTAACAATCAGACCGTATGATGATCAAGGCCATAGTTCCTCAGCTTAACCATGAGGACATCATGAGAAACTAGTTCAAAGGCCTTCTTGAAGTCCAGATATACAATGTCCATGTCATCTCCCTTGTCCAGGGCACATGCTACCTCGTCATAGAAGGAAATGAGGTTGGTCAGGCAAGACCTGCCAGTCACAAAGCCATGTTGGCTGGCATTCAGAATCTTGTCTTCCATTAGTTTGGTATTGATGGATCCCTTGACAATTGTCTCCAGGATTTTTCCAGGGACGGACATCATACTGATTGATCTATAGTTCCCCGGGTCATCCCTTCTCCCTTTCTTGTAGATAGGGCCACGTTGGCTCTTTTCCAGTCATCTGGGATTTCGCCTGAGCACCACAATTTTTTTTTAATATCTCTGCCAAGGGGGATGCAATGATGTCTGACAGCTCTTTCAAGACTCTGGGGTACATTCCGTTTGGGCCAATGGACTTGTGAATATCCAGTTCCTCAAGGTGTCTCTTCACCCGCTCCTCATTGATTTTGGGCCCGTCACCCACTCCTGGATTGGTCTGTGCCATTTCTGGCAGTGTGATCCTTCTGGGAGGGTGAAAAACCGATGCAAAAAGTAATTTAGGAGATTGGCCGTTTGTTGGGCATCAGATGTCAGTTGCCCTGTTGGATCTTTCAGGAGCACAAGGCTATTCTTATTTTTGACTTCCCACATATCTGAAGAAGGACTTTTTGTTGTCCTTGATTCCTGTAGCTAACGTAAGTTTGGTTTGTGCTTTGGCTTTTCTTGGCCGCTCTCTACAGGTGCGGGCAAGTGCTGAGTAATCCTCTTTGGTAATGCTTCCTGCTTTTCAGCTGGTGTAGGCTGGCTACTCTTTTGAGCTTAATGAGATCCAATTACCAGGAATGGCTAACAGATACAAAAATTGCAGATGAAAAACTAGTTTGAGTAGTGGAACATCAAGGCCATTAAAAGAGAGAGAAGGTTGTTAAGACAAGTGGAATGAGGAGAGGTTAGCAGGAATTAGGTACATTATAATGACCCAGGAAATGAATTGACTCACTCAGCATGTCTGAATAAAAATGCTGCTGCCTCTCCCAGTCTGTTGGTTTTAAAGTTTAGATGGAGTAGGAATTAAAGGGAAGTGGAACTGCACACTCCCCCTGGATCTGCCTCTGTATGTATAGATATATAATTTAGACCCAAATCCTTCACAGGGTTAGGTTTCAAACCCCCATATAAAGAAGAGGGTTTGTGAAATATCCGGGTGCCTACACAAATTGTAGCAAATAGCTATGTTAAACCAGAGAGATGCTCAAAGGGTGCTGCTTCTCTAATCCAATGCATGGGATTGCTGATGAGTTCCATATATTTGGAAAAGCAGCTCCCTTTGAAATAAAAAGTGCAGTAAACAGCTGGGTGGTTCATTCTTCATTTGGCAGCTTGCCAAATGGTCCGGTTTATTGATTGTGTCCTTTCCTCCATATTTTTCAATGTCATTCTTTTTCTTGAGCTGAAGTGTGTTTTATGCTCTATGCCAGGGAAACCTCTCACTAAACAGAATCAGGTGCAGGCTGATCAGTATGTTGGAAACTCCATCAGTTTCCTAACTCTTTCCATCCCTCTGTTCCTATGGCTGTGCCTGGTGTACATTAACATATTCTGAAAGAAGTAAAAATGCCATGCATCCAGGCTGATAGAAATATTTCATGTATTGTAATGTAAATATATATAAAGTTCAAGCAACAGAAATGAGATAAGAAATTTGAAGATGCGTAACTGAAAAGGTAGTTGTGACATGCATCAGTTAAGATGGCAGAACCTAATGGGTTTATAAGCCAGTATCATTTTGGGGTGAGGCAAAATGAAATCAAAGATACAGAATCATATATGAAGGAAAACCTGAACAGGGTGTAAGAGCAGTTGAGACTGAAGTGTGAAAGGGGCATCCTGAAGAGCTGTTCAGATTTTATTCAGAAGGTAGTCCAAAGGCAAGCACAGTTGTAGAATTTGCTCAGAATCATAAGGGAATCAAATGAAAATGCCATTCAGGTCAGCAAGGCAGTGCTCACATCAGTAGCTTAACCATGTGACTATTCCACAAGCCAGTCCAATACTGCTAACACAGCTGCCCCAGGCTTCTGCCAAGGAACCAGGTGCAGCTAGAAGATGAGGCACTTCTCCAGTTGGCAAGTCATTCCTAAAAGGACAGTTATAGAATGTCACTATTATTTTAATGGCCAAATTACATTTTGCTATTAAATTTAATTTTAACATGCTATACAGCATGTCCAGAACAAATAAGAATGTGTTGTATGAGGAAGATTTCACTGATATAACTTTTCCTTGAGCCCAATACATCTGCCATATCATGTCTGTGGCCCTAGCTCCACATTTTGGATCAGGCATCAGCCCTGCACACCAAATCAGGCCCTAGTTCTGCCCACCACATTATGCCTATGGCCCTGGCTCCATGTACTGGATTGAGCCCTACCCCTATGTGCCATATCAAACTCTGGCCCCAAACCCACATACCAGATTAGATCCCAGTCCCATATCATGCCTCTGGCCCCTACCCCAAGTGACGAATTGAACCCCAGTCCTGTGCACCAAGTTAGGCTTGGTCCCAGCCCTTCATGCAAGATCAGATCAGCCCTGCATGCCAGATTATGTCCAGCTCTGACTTTGCACAACAGATCAGGCCTCACATCAGATTATGCCTGTAGACCCAGCCCTGCATGCAGGCGTATGTTATTTGGCCCATATGTCTTGGAAATTTGGTGATGGGGAGTGGTGGCAATGTTATTTGCTATCACTTCTCCACTGTCAAATTTACAGACTCTTGAGGCCACATGTCATGGTTACTTTGGGCCAGATCTGGACCAAAGGTGTCCTGAAAGCCACATGTCATGGTTTTTTTGGGCCCGATCTCGACCAAAGATGAGCACTACTGAACTAGAGTTTCTCAATTTTACCTTTTTTAGTACAGGGGGTAATGATCTATGGCCTGCAGACTGGAGCTGGCCCATGGAACCACTGGATCTGGCCCATGGAGATGGGGCTTCAGTAGCAGTTGTTTTCCCATTTCACCACAGGGAACAGCACTGACTGCAGGTGCTTGCCTCATGCTGGTATGAGGAAACACAGTGGCACAAGTGCTTTTCCTCTGCTGCCACTGGATAATGTAGTGGTGGCAGTTGTGCATTGGCATCTGCCCACCTCTGACCTGAACTGGCTTAGTTCACCCTGCCACCCTAAAAGGTTGTCAGCTGCTGTTCTAGTTCATTACACTTTAGAAAGCTAGTAACTGCAAAATATTCTGGGTACTACATCTAGATGTCAAAGAATGGCCATTACAGCTCATGCAGGTATTTTATATGTAAGCTGAAGATGTCTCAAAGCATTGTTTATCCTTCTGTTTGTTTGTCTGTTTCCATTGAAGAAAGAAGAAAGAGACTTGGGAGTCATCATTGACCACAAGATGAACATGAGCCTGCAATGCGATGCTGCGGCTAGTAAAGCGACCAAAACGCTGG